>NW_015389683.1:5368-7069 GCF_001527695.2 Protobothrops mucrosquamatus
TTTCAAAAACAGGTGCATGCAAGTTAGAGGTGTATAAGGTTTGATTAAAAATAAATGTGACTGAACTTACAGCTGTTTCATTTTTTCCTCTAAGCTCTCGGCTGCAAATGATCTTAAATTCTGGCAGCAGGAAAAAGAACTAACAAACTGTGGGAGTAATACTCCATAGTTTTATGCTGACAAAGTTGCTGAATTTCTGTACCAAACCATGCCGGTCAATATTGCAGCTGCTGGAAAACCAAATAAAGCAGGGCTATGAATCATGCATTTAATGCCGATTTAATGCCCAAAGCACTGCAACTGACTTTGAGAAGGAGCAAGGTGAATCTAATAATTTATCTAATCCTTCTAATTAGATAAGAATAAGTATCTCTCTTAGCCAATGTTTCTGTCTGTCAAAATGGCAAATGTCAGAAAAGGAGATATTGACTAATACTATCATCCTGTTGTCAAGAATTTAATCTCAGTTAGAAGCCATTCTGAGGACCTGATACACTAACGCTCTGCATTTGATTTCCTCTTAAAGGAGTTAAACTACTCTGCCTGCAGGAAAAAACCCTCAGGTCTAAGCTTGGGCCAGCAATTCCCTACTGGAGCTCAGGCAGCCAACAATAGTCATTGGGACTCTGTCAGCATTTAACTGATTAAAAATTATATCCTTACCAATATCAGAGGCAGGGGACATAGCACACTGATACATTCTTGGCACTGAAACAAAAAGCCACTCTTGTTTAGCCTGCTGTGAGTAGGATGTTATAGGGACCAAAGCTCTGAGTTGGCATCTCCTATGAAACTGTAATGTAGGTGATCAGAAAACCTCCTATTTGTAAGCCAAGAGAATTACTACTTCTCACCACTAGGTAACATGAACCAATAACTGATTCAATCAATCAACTGTTTAAATATACTGCCGCTTGTTGAATAACCATCAGTTGGCTGGGTTCACATGAACCTATGCCTAATATTATTTAGAAACCCAATGGATACATTCAAACAATACAGTAAGCCAAAATCTGCTACATTAAACCAACTGATATTATTTGTGTTTGTGTGTGCACGTTATAGGCTTTGGTTATGATTATAAGTTTATAGCCAACTTTGACAAAATTGATTTTAAAAGTCAAACTCTTTGTCAAGCCTTTTTTTCTGCTAATATAGCACCAGTAAAGATATTGGGGTAAATAAAAAGGTCCTTTTCTGTTATCATTCAAAAACGCTTAAGATCCTGTACTCTATACAGTGCATCCTGCCTTTTTTATATCAAGGATATTGATAAAGCTGAGAGATAGGAATGTCTCAGTAGATATTTGAAATTGACTATAAGATCTGAAACTTTAGTATAAACTTTTCAATTTCATGTTATATTATAAATATATAAAAAATAAATGTTTCTCACATTCTAAATGTACAACTGCAATAACTGAGTCATCAGTTATTATGTTATTATGGACCAGAATGAAGATAGAAATATTTAAATGAGAATAATAATCATTACAATAATAACCACCAGAATTATGTTGACCTCTCATTCTCTCACAACTGGCAGCACAAGATTCAAAGAACCAAATAGGATAATTCAGCTCTCAGCAGTGATGGCGAACCTTTTAGAGACCGAGTGCCCAAACTGCAACCCAAAACCCACTTATGTATTGTCGGGTGCCGGGTGGGCATGACCCATTGGGTGGATGTGGCCCATTGGAT
>NW_015389683.1:8007-59845 GCF_001527695.2 Protobothrops mucrosquamatus
ACCACCAGAATTATGTTGACCTCTCATTCTCTCACAACTGGCAGCACAAGATTCAAAGAACCAAATAGGATAATTCAGCTCTCAGCAGTGATGGCGAACCTTTTAGAGACCGAGTGCCCAAACTGCAACCCAAAACCCACTTATGTATTGTCGGGTGCCGGGTGGGCATGACCCATTGGGTGGATGTGGCCCATTGGATGGGCGTGGCCCATTGGGTGGGCGTGGCTGCAGTGGTAACGGCAGACTGGGTGGGACTAAAAAGTTCAATCAATCAATTCCAACTTTGTGAGATCTTTTTTTTCCGCGAGAAGTTGAAATTGACTGATTGATTGAACCTTTTTTTTTTGGCACACGGCGGCGGAGGCCTAAAGCAAAAAGGGTTTATAAAACCCAGCTGAAGGCCTAGGACTGGGGCGAGGGCACGCATGCCCACAGAGAGGGCTCTGCGTGCCACCTGTGGCACGCGTGCTATAGGTTTGCCACCACGGACCTAGATAGATAGCTGTCAGTCACTAATCCTTCCTGACTGTAGTGTCTGGGATTGACATTACCCCTTTTCTTTCTTCTTTTTGTGCTGAGCAATTGGAGCTCATCTGTGGCCACAGACATGCAGTGTCCGTGATAATCAACAAAGTTCTCCATCCCAATACTTTACCAAGGAGTCTGGTAATAGTGGGCTCGTTTCCTGGCAAAGCACTCAAGCAAACAAAGAGTGCTGAAAGCAATACCATAATGGTTAATTTAAGCAATTAATTCAGTTATACAAATGATGTGAATATCAAATCACAACCATGTGCTCTGGTTCTAAATGCATCTAAATTAAACCTCAGAGGTCCACTTGCATTCACTGTTCACAGAGCAATACCTTGGTGGATGGTAAGGACGCTTACTGCATTCAGGGAGAAAGAACCCATAACTAATACATTGTTAATTACAGCAACATAGAGTTACAAAATTTCTTTACTTTACAGTGAGGGCACTGTTCCAAAAAGAAAACTGATGTATAGAGGATCAGAACATGGAAACATACTATCATACTGGCCTGGGCATGAACCTATAATCCTTTAAAACATACTAACATACTTCTATTCATTTTTTTAAAAAAAAAATCTTATCTATTGCAGGACTTTCCAGATAGTTGAGAGCCTAAAGCATGGGTGAAAACCCGGGACCAGTTCCTGTGACTCTGAGCAGACCTGTATTAGGTGGATGGCTCCCAATAGAGTCTTTGGTATAATTCATAGGAGTTTCAAAGAACTGTGGCTTATTTTAGTCTTTTCTGGACTGTTAAGATTTTGAATGTCAGAGCAATCAGACCAGATTCTCCCCAAAAGTTTCCATTAAACAACAACAAATAAGGCTGAAATATGAGACACTCATCACTGTTAATAAAAACAAATGTACACATTTGGTTTATATGCTAGTATGTATCTCTAGTCTCCCTTGGTGGGATGAAACCCATTGTGTCAAAGAAACAGACATAATAAAAGAGGAGATGGAGTTGCATTATATATAAGAAATAACCACACCACTATAGAAATATAAAAAACAAGGGTGAAAACCTTTTTGAATGCATTTGGGTTAATATAAAAGGAAAAATGAATGGTATTGCCATAGGTGTATACCACAGACCACCCTACTAATCAGAGGAAATACTGTAGATGAATTTTTACTAATCAGTTAGCTAAGGTGTGTAGGAAACACTACAATAGTAATGGGGGACTTTAACCACCCTACATCAACTGGGGGACAAACTTTGCACCAGGTGGGAGATCAACCAGGTCCTTGATGAACTTAGCAGACAACTGTCACACAAAAGATAGAAGTGGGAACTAGAGGGTCAGCTATACTAGTCTTAATCTTACTAACAGAGATGAAATGATAGAAGGGATTGAAGTTGAAGGAACTTTGTGGAAGACAGACCATGTCAGACTAGAATTCAACATAATGCAGATGCAACAATAGAACGAAAAAAACCTAGTGTCTCAGACTTAAAAAACAGATTAGGAATACAAGTCAAAATAGGCAAGAAATTGGTAAGATCACATCTGTCTTCTCTACATGAGTTTAAATCACCAGGACCTGGAAATTGATAAGCAACGGATCTGTGAACACCTAGAAACAAGCAAAGCTATTACTAGAAGCCAACACAGATTGTCAAAAACAGATCACGCTAGACAAACCTTACTGCATTCTTTGTGGAAAGTGACTAAATTAGTAGACATAATTTAGGACCAGTGAAATGCTATGGACATGGTATAGTTGAACTCCAGAAAGGCATTTGACAAAAAAATTACAGCCTACTTCTTGGTAAGATAGAAAAATCTGGAACAGACAGCATCACTACCAGATGTCTGACCAACTAGGAATGAAATGTTAGAAGTCTTTCAATATTTGAGAGGCTGTCACAGAAAAGAGGTGTTAACCTTTTCTCCAAAGGACTTGAGGGCAAGACAAGAAGTAATGGATGGAAGCTTAATAAAGAGCAATCCAGTTTAGAATTAAGGAGAAATAGCCTATCTGTGAGAACAATTAACCAGTGGAATGGCTTGCCTCCAGAAGTTGTGAGTAGTCTATCACTGGAGGTTTTTACAAAGTGATTAGACAGCCATTTGTTTGGAATGGTATTGGGTCTCTTCCTTGAGCAGGGGGTTGGACTAGAAGACCTCCAAGGTCCCTTCCAACTCTGTTATTCTGTAAATTCTGTAGTCACAGAAAAACACTAAATGAGTCTCATTTGAAAGCACCACAAGACAAAGGGTTAGCTTAAAGAGGGCCCCCTGCCCCCGCTAAACTGCACTGAGCATGGAGAAGGGTCATTCCCATAAACGAAAAGAAATGGACAATTCAATAACCACGTTCTGACTTTATAGAATTTCCACATGACAATTCAGTAACTTCATTTAACTTTAATACTACTTTTAGTTAATCCAGATCTATCAAAAAGGCAGAGAGTAAAGAAGAACATTCCTTTTTCTTTCCATGCATATTAAGTGACAACTATAGTCAGCCTGCAACACCCAGTTTGCCATTCAGTCTTGATTTCTCTCCAGCAAAGTTGGCCTATGAAACTGGAAAATAGAGACTGATATATAAAACACTTGCCAGCCAAATGGCTCAGTTAGTGATCTCATTTCGGTGAAAAAAACTGGAAGATTCAGAAGGGAATTGCACTGAAATATAACAAACAAAAGGAATGAAATGACATAGCATTTTGCAGATGCATACACATTCTGCCCAAAGCTATCTGTTCCCAAGTGCTAAAAATGCAAAACACACCTCCTCCTACATCACCATCCTTCAACACTGTAGCATAGTAATAATGCTATGCTATCAGCACATTATACTAACGTGGGGCCTACATTAGTTACCGATATGTGTTTCTGGCTGGAACCTGCAGGTCAGCCTTCCATTATGTGAACAGGCTTATTGAATATATTCTTCCTACAGGACGCCCCACTTATACCCTGCTTTTGTGAAGTAAACAGAATGGAGGCCTGAAGGGATTGTTTTCCAGCCACTGCTTTGCTACATATCTTCTAACTTGCCAGAAATTACCTATCACAGAATTTTCTGAAGAGTACTGGTTGTAGTCATCTTTAATTTGCCATGTTTCCATTTTCTTTTTGTTAGTGTCATAGTTCTATTTATTACTTTTATTTCTGCATTTTGAAATTTTGATTAGTGATTAGT
Organism: Protobothrops mucrosquamatus; assembly: GCF_001527695.2. Taxonomy (NCBI): domain Eukaryota; kingdom Metazoa; phylum Chordata; class Lepidosauria; order Squamata; family Viperidae; genus Protobothrops; species Protobothrops mucrosquamatus. The sequence goes on from NW_015389683.1 coordinate 11,701, forward strand.
TATTTCTATTTTTATTTATCCTCAACATGAATATTTTAACTTATTTTATGGATTTTTCACTTTTTATTGATTCGTCAACTACTATCTGAACTTGTAATTGATTTTGTGATATAAAGTGGAATAAATAAATAAACTGCAAGCATCTCATTTCTTTTCCATATTAACACGATTTGTATTAATAACAGACACTACATATGTAGATTAGTAGTTAACAGACTTTCCAATTACAATATATGTAGAAATAAATTTTCTGCATCATATTCACAAATCTGCCTACTCTGTAACTTTACATTAGATATTACACCATTCCACAAGAATAGATACATTCTTCTCCATTTGATAAACTGCATTTATGGAACTTAGACATCGCTCCTATATAATTTCTTTCATTTAGGTTGAACTGCAGAGTGGAGGAACCTACAATAATAAAAATCATAGGTTAAATTTCATCTACATCTGCAGAAGCATAGAAAACACAATTACTAGGTATTTGAAAGAGAAATGGCCACAACTTTCTATTTTTCACTGGGAAAAGATACAACATTTCTCTTAGAGAAGAGTCTGGGTCATCAGTGCCTTGAGCATTATTGGGCAGAGAACAATAAGAAGCTCCACTGAACAGCTCAGGACCTTTGGTATGTGCTGTTGATTAAATAAAAGGTAAAGGCTTCCCTGTCAGTCATGTCTCTAATGCTCATCTCTGTTTTTTGGCCAAGGGAGCTAGCATTGTCCGAAATCAATTTCCATGGTCATGGGGCCAGCATAGCTATACTCCAGAGGTGCACAGAACACTATTACCTTCCTACCAAAGTGGTACCTATTAATCTACTTGCGTTTACATGCTTTCAAACTGCTTGGGGGGAAGGAGTGGGGGGAAGTAGTGGGAGCACACCTGGTTGTGTGGAGCTCAGTTATTGAACTCATGAAGCCATCACACCCCTGATTAAATACCATTGTTGATTAAATACCATTGTTAACTTTGCTGAATCAAGAGAGGTGACTAAGAAAAGGGTTAGACAAATTTACAGTAATATTTCATGGAGACAGCCCAGTGGAACATACAGGCATAAAGTTCTTAAATGCTTATATATAAATGCTCAAAGCTTGGGGAACAAACAGGGTGAACTAGAAGCAACAGTACACAAGGGCAGGTATGACATAGTTGGCATTACAGAAACCTGGTGGGACGAAACCCATGACTGGAATGTACTGATGGATGGATACAAATTGTTCAAAAGAAATAGATCTACAAAAAGAGGAGGGGGAGTTGCACTATATGTAAGAGAACACTACATATCTGCAGAAATGATCAAATATAAAATCCAGTGATGGGATTCAGCTGGTTCACACCGGTTCGGTAGAACCGGTAGCTAAATTTTGTTGAGTTTGGAGAACTGGCTGAATGCACCCCTGGAGAAGGCCTCCCAGGCCTAGAACAGCCCACCGGAAGTGCGGGGATGCCACTTCTGGAAGTCCATTCTAGGCCTCAGAGGCCCAGGCCTGCATCCACGCAGAGAACCAGTTTTTCAGGGATTTGAATCCCACCACTGATAAAAACCTTCCAGAATGTATATGAGTCAATATAAAAGAGGAAAAAGTGACATTTTATATTACAGGCCACCCAACCAATCAGAAGAAATAGATGAACTCTATATTCTGCAGAAACAATGCCCACATGTACTGTTGAAAATAAAGACACAGGTAAAATCAGTTTACATCAACACCATACAAAAATAATGGAAGGTGAAGTGTTGGTGAAATGAAAGAAAATCTGCCAGAATCAATTTGTTTACCTAGGAAAAAACTAACACAGAGGCCCTCTTGGCAGGATGGGCATGCTCTGTATCTTTTTATAACACAATGTTATCTAGTGGGATCCCTGAAGTGTTCTCTCAATTGCAGTGCCTATCCTACAGAACAGAAACTCTCCTGACCCTGATCTTCCAAAAAACTTTGAAAAATTACTATCTTCTTCAGAGCTGGGGCCAGGATAGTAGTGGAACCCTTATGTATGTTCTATTCTGTATTCCAAGAAATTTTTGCATGGAGCCTTGATTATTTTTTAAATTTTATATTTATATAAAATCTATATAACTTTTACATTTTGCATTTCCAATAGAAATGCTTAAACTGGATTCAGTGTGCATGATCAGCATTTGCAACACACATTTTTGCATGCATTTTGCATGAAATCTTTTACATAATACCCATTCATAGAGCTACACACACTTGTATAACAGCCACATAATTCATTTCTTTTTACTCCTGCACTTTCCTTATGTCTTCCTTACATTCATCTTGATGAGGAATTATTTTGTACAGAATATTTATTTTCTCTTCCCTAGTCAGTCTACTTTCTTTCCAGTTTCTTTCACACTTTTTCTTTCTTCCATGTCCACTTTCCCCCGAGTTCTTAGCACAGCCGTATTTACTACCCTGTTCTTGAACCCTCATCATTATCTTCAGTATTTGTCTCATTTTTTCACCATAAATAGTCAAATCAGTAATGGTTTTAAATTTACATTCATTCCTTTGCCTTATTTGTTTATTAAATGTATACAGCTCTGTAATCTCTATAGATATATGGAGGTTTACCACAGTTAAAGCAACTTTAAAACCAGAAACCAAAGGGTAAGGTTTAATGACTCCTATTGATATCTGAAGAAACCGCGCTATATTATTGAGTTATATCCTTTGGTATATACATCCCTAAATATTTAATGGATTCATTACAAATGGGGAATTGATATTCCTTTAATGGAAAGGTAACCCAACTTTCATCTACTGAATTGGACCAGTTAATAGAATATCCTGCTATTTTGCTAAAAACATCTATCTTTTGCCTCAACAATGAGATAGTACTATGAGGTTTAGAAATAAACAAAATAATGTTGTCTGCAAATAAAACCATTTTGTGTTCAGCTGAGTTATCTACTACTCTATGATTATATTAGACTATGTTTTCTAATAGCAGAAGCCAAGGGTTTCCCCATAGATAAGGATAAAAGTGGACATTCTTGTCTAGTTCCACTGAATAGTGGAAAAGTAGGATAAAATATGGGGAAAGATGAATGCTCTCAAAGTGAATATTATCTCCTGATTAATTATTCTGAGAGGAATTTCAATTCATATTATCTCTATGGAGAAGGCATTCTTGAAGCTATAGCAGAGCAAGGCCATATAGAGTTTGCCAGTCAAAGCAAGCACTTGAAGCATACTGGTAACCAATGCAGGGACCGTAGGATAAATGCAATATGGTTGTGGTGATTCTCATTTGCTAATACAAGGGAACATTGCATTTTGAAGTAACAGCAATTTTTGAATGATCTTCAAACTCACCCTCACCTACAATATACAACAATAGTCCAGTTGAGTGGTGATAAGAATATGAGTCACTATTGCCAAGACCTACAAGCCTAGATTAGGCCACAACTAGTCAAGGTATGGCAATGGCCCCATGTCCATAGCTTTTATCAGATATCAAGCAGTAATTATGAGGTCAGAGCTAGTATTACCCCCTCCAGAGTTATAACTGAAACTGACAGAGAGCCCTTCTGAAGAAGCAGCAATTCCATCTTGCTATAAGGTTCATCCTCAAGCTACTTTTCCCATTCAGACCTAACAACTTCATAACACTAAGTTAAAACCTAGGGGGATGAGTCTAGAAACATGAAAATCAAAATAAATCTTCCATGGCATCTCTGACTTGGCCTCCAATAAAGTCATAAAGTTAGTTATCATCACTCCAAGTCAATGGAATGATGCTGGCTCAATGAAAATTTCTTTCATCAGTCACATATATTTGGAAAATATTCCTTCCTACCCAATAGGAAAGGAATAGAAATGGTGTTAACACATTAATTCTAACCCTCAGAAATACAATAGTTCAGAATGATGCCATAAATAATGGCCTCAAAGAAGTCTAATTAGATCAGTTTGGTGTAGTGCTTAAAGTGCTGGAGTAGGAATGGGGAGATCATGAGTAGGTATGACAATCAACTGGGTTACTTTAGGCCAGTCATTCTCTTTCAGCCCAATCCACCTCACAAGGTTGTTGCTGTGAGAAAAAGAGGAGTTATGCCACTTCAAGTTATACAAAATAAACATGGGACATAAGCCTAATCATCTTCATCATCATCAAAAGAGATGTACTTCCTAACAGGGCATTGAGCTATCATGGTGGCCACACTTGTAAATGTAAATGAGATACGAAAAGGATGCGAAAATATATGGTTTTTATAAAGATCAAACAGTGTTTGACCAGATACTATTGTCATCAGATGAAAAACTGTTTGAGAAACTCTATAAATTTTTGTTAAATTTGAAGATTGAAGATGAACAAGTCAGAGAAACAATGATAACTTGGGCAAAAAGTTTTGGGCATAATGTAAAATTAGAAAAATGGCGAAACATGTGGGGAAAAAACTATAAAATAACAAGGGCAGCTACTTATAAAGAAAATTTATATAAAATGTTTTATAGATGGCATTTACCACCACCTGCAAGATTAGCAAAAATGTTTAAAAACATATGTAGTAATTGTTGAAAATCTAGGCAAAAGCCAGACACTACTATCACCTCTGGTGGACATGCCCTAAAGCAAACAATTTAAGCCAGAACTATTTCTTCCAGGTATAATCACAGAGAACTGTGACAAAAAATGTATATATTTAATATTATATGTATTAACAGCAGCGATAATTACATTTGCACAGTATTGGAAAAATGAAGAAATACCAATGGAAGAAGACATAATTAGAAAAATTTTGGACTGTGTGGAAATGGATAGGCTCACATTGAAAATGAAAGAGAAAGAAGAATATTTTCAAACATGGGATAATTTTTACAAATGGCTAGAAAAACGGAGTACAGAATAGGAATGGAACTTGTATTACTATTAATGTCAAATATGTGGACACAGACAACACGTTGTTTATTAAGCACTAAAGATTTGTAACTATGAAAACTTAATAAAATATCTATATAAAAAAGAGATGTACTTCCTGCATCATAGTCGTAACAAGCTAGAATCTTCAATTGAGAAAGTATCTTATAAACCAACATACCACTGCCCACCATCAACCTATCACCTAGGAGGTACATGCAGTGTACTGACACATATTCAGGAAGTTATTTAGTTGCTTGGCAGATTTAGATTAATCCAATGTTGCCTGGGTCCCATAAACTCAGTGTATTCAGCTTCTATTCCAACTTTTTTTTAAAAAGGTATAATTTTAACATCTGTTCATGATAAAAAGCAGTACAACGTGCTATGTATCTAACCATAAAACCTTTACATTTGCAAAGCATGTCTATTATGACATTCCAGTACTCTGACATAGAAAGAGATGTCTAGGACAACTTGCCACAGCTGACTCGCCCTGGCCCTATCACAGTGGCTGACTCACCCTGGCCGAATCACTGTGGCCAATTTGCCATGTGATACTTGCTGTGGCCAACTTGCTCTAGGACAATTTGCCATGGGACAATTCAATACGGGACAAACAGGGACAAGTGAATTGCAGCAGGCCTTGTCTTGTTTTGGGTTTGAACCTTCTCAAGTTAGAAGTCCTTGAGGCTGGGGTGAGCCAAAATGTGGAGACCCAGAGGCCCATCAGCCAAGGTGTGTGCTTCATTGGCCAAGCCGTGGAGCAAGCGTGGCACACCTGGCTAGTTCCAGTGTGGATTCAGGCCAAAGATGCGGAGTTGTCCATCGCTGTTACTTCTTCCTGTATGTGGCTGCAAGAGCCAGCTGCTTTCCTGACATCCAAGTATTGGTCCCGCATCTCAAGCCTCACAAAATGTGCAAGACTGGAAGGAGAAGCAGCTCAGGGCTCTTTGGTGGCTACATTTGAAAAGGATCACAGATTTCTCTGGGGCTATTTATTTAGCCAGAACAAATTCCTAATCAGTCCAGTGGCACTTTCCTGCCCGGTCAATGAAGGATTCCTTGGGGATTCCTGGTATCAGCCTGTTTGCTCCTAATCTACAATAAGGAGCCAAATATGGGGGAAAAATGGGCTGAGAGCATCAGCCTTTGGGGCAAGTGCCCGCTGTATCTGCCACTCCTGAAAACTGTCATTTTTGTCTTCAAAAGAGATCACCAGAGGTAGAATAAACCTTTGTAAGCCCCTAAACTCAATTTTTGTGCAAATCCAAAATTCAACTCGATATATCACCCAAACCGTGGCTTTCCAGAATCAAGCAACATATCCAACTTTGATCTGCTTAGTTCCACCATGTAAACAAAATTAAGAAATGGTAAAACAGTGGTGAATAAGCTGGTGAGATTTTGGGAGGCTGTGGAGGCTAATTTTATATGCTTACATCTGGGGTGAAAGATAAATCAGCAAAGATGACTCCCAGATATTGTTAGGAGCATGGTACAAGATTGAGCTTTTTCCTTTTTCCATCTTCTCCAATGCATCTGCTTTTCTCTCCCCCACTTCTCCCCTCTCTCGGTCTCGGCTCCAAATTTGTTTTTTCTCTTTCTCTACAAGCAAACTTTAACTTCCTGGCATACCAGGAAGATGTAGTAGCAGTGGCGGGCCTACTCTAATAGACACACTGTGCCCTTAGCCTGGATCCAGGCAGGGACTACCTATGCTGGCTCCATAGCTTGGATGATGGAGCACATGCCTTGGCTAACAGGCCACTGGGACTCCACGGTCTGGCTCACCACAGCCTCAAGAAGTTCAAACTAGAGAAGGTTCAAACGTAAAGCAAGACAAGGCCCACTGCAATTCACTTGTCCCTTTCTTGAGTTATCCTGCATTGAATTGTCCCACAGCAAGTTCTTCCACTGTGGATTGGCTGCAGCAAGTTTTCCCATTCTGTAGAAGGAGCCAAGATATTCCATTCTCTGCTTGGTGATCTTTCATAGCACTGCTTCCTATATCTGCCATGGAGTCATTACTTATGTATTATGACATTTAACATTCAATAAGAGACCAAGATTTATAGAGAGGTGGATGATTCCAACTAGACGTTAAGCTTCAGGAAATGATTATAGAACATCCAAGCATATTGAAGTAAATAAACCAAATCTCAGGAGCTTGTGTATGATTGGTTCAGGGTAGAAATGTAGATAGTTTTGAAGCGATAATGACCTCATGAATGCTTCTTATAGTATTTTCCTGATTATTCATCAAAATATTTTTGAAATCTTTTCTATTGCCAATGACACAATGACACAAATCATTTTAGAGAGTTTCATGTCTGGTTCTAGGAATAAAATGTTGGGCCAACAAAAAAGGTGCTGCTGCAAGGTTTCTGGTTTGTTACGTGTGATGCTGGGAAACGGCAAAGAAACTCTCTCCCTGAACCCCTTCAATCTTACAGAACTTAGCCAAACAGCTGCTTTTGTCTCTAGTCAATATTAGACAAAAGAGAGACTATTGGGAATAATAAGCCAGTTGAAAGCAGAAAAGATTGATGGGTTACATGTGCGTCTAAAAAGAGATTTGGCTCAGGAGCTGAAGGATTACTATCTTTGCTTCAACACAGAAATGCAGACTTCCTTTTTCTTAAAAACAGATCTTCTCAAAATAGCTGAAAATGTTGAACGGACACTTTACTTATGAACAAATAAATTTGCAATCTAGAGTACTGTTTTATATAAAATACCAGGTGTTACATTTGTAAGAACTATAAATCTTGAATTGCATATTCCTGACTTCTCAAGAGTAAGAAACTTCACGGTAGCCAAAGACTATTCCACTCTGAAATGATTGGAGATAGTTTTGCAACATCTAACTGTCTGCAAATTAATGTAAAGTAGGGCATAAAAGAGGAGCAGGCAGGCATGCTGACAGATTGCTAATACCACCTCAGTCTAGTCTCTCCAAAGTAACAGCCTACAATTTCCAAATCCCCAAGGGATGCATTTCTACAGCCAATAAGAAACCTCAAACTTCTTTCCCTTTCTCTTTTTTAACTCAAACTGCAAAACTATTTCCTTCTATCTGGAAAGCTACTCACATACTTTATGCTTAACGTCCCCAGATCTCTCACACCCAAAGCTATGATCCTCTCCCAAAAAGAATAGAAACTAGTGCATTGCTTATTTACAGGTGCTTATATATAAATTCATTTCCACTTGCCCACTGCAGGTTTAATATGAAGTTCTGGTCCAAGAGGCCTAAAACAGTTTAATACAGGCACCAGTCCTTTGTCTTGTTGCATGCTTGTACACATCCAATCATAATCCTTTCCAAACAATAGAATAAAGCAGTCAGATGAGGTTAATCAGTGATAATAAGGAAGTATTGCCTCATAAACCACAGCCCAGAACACGATCCCAGAAGTTATGTTTGTGTCCAGAAAAATACAGCTGCATCCAAATCCCCATCTCACTGACTGTTAGTGATTGCCAAAATGTTGAAGGCTTAGTATGTTTTTATCTCAAGGGTTTTATTGGCCAGAGACATAAACTGTTCTGGAGCATCTGGCTAAACAGGCACTTACAACTCCTCCCCAACCCCCCATTATGTACAATGTTAATCCTGACTTAGAAGAGAGATAGAAGAGAATTCTTTGAAGTTTCCTGCAATGACTATAAATGGGAAAACTCCCTTCCTCCACTATGAGTGTGTGAGAGAGAAAACGAGAGGAAGAAAAGAGAGCGCATGTATAAATCATTACCAATTCTGGCTCATTCAGGACCCACTATAATGATCCCTTTAAGAAAGCAATTCCTTTACTCCATCTATTTAATGGGCAAGGTACACACTAGGAAAAATCCCAACTCTGTTTAAAAATAAACATGTGAAATACGCACTTATCTTTATTTAAATTATACAATGGTTTACAAAATGTAAATAGTCATATTGGATATATTATATCTCCTTCTAATTTCTTTTTGTCACTTGGAATCTCATTCAACCCTTAAGCCTATCTTCAATGTTTCTCTTTAGAGATTAAAAAAATTGCTCACATTGTCCTTTTTAACTGGTGCTAATAATTATGTTGCTTTTCGAAGTCACATATCAGATTTAAAGAGTTATTTTTGTTGCCACACTTGGGAGATTCACAGAATGAAAATCTAGTTTTTACTTGCAACAAATATGAATTTCAATCAAAGATCAGATCCTGAGTTACATATGTGGCTCCCATTTTGTGGAACATGCTGCTCCCCAAGTACACATGACTCCTGTCCCTTTAATGTTTTTGAAGGTATAACAAATGCTTTGTTTCAGCAGGCCTGCAGCCCCTAAGGACCACTTATTTCTATGTTTTGGGTTATGATTTTGAATGGATTAAGAAGGGTAGTAGTATTATTCAATCATACTTGTAGACACCAACCAGTTTAGCTTGGGACATTATTAAAATGCTGTGAAAAAACAAATACAGAATCAAGAAAGATAAAGAGCAATAATTGTACATAGATCAGTTAATGTTAATGTCTTGAAAATATAGCTCCTTTTTTCCTTGTTCTAATTATCTGAAGAATCATTCAAATGAACAATTTTTATTAATATGGAGAAGATGGATTGTTTATATTCAAAAAAAGCATAGAATGGTGGAATATAATCTAGGTTTTTAGATAATTTGTTTTTTTGTTTTTTTTACATATTTCACCTACTTATGTAGAATAATATTTTGTGGAGTTAGGGATATTAATAGTAGTTTACTTTTAGTTGAATAGTATCCTGGGATTAGGTTTGGGAAGTCCGGGGGGTGGGGGGTGGGGGGTGGGGCTTTTATTATAGCATTGTGATGTACTTGTGATGTGGTTGTTTTTTTTTATGATGAAAAATAATAAAAATTTATACTTGGAAAAAAAAGAAAGATAAAGAGCAATAATTGTACATAGATCAGTTAATGTTAATGTCTTGAAAATATAGCTCCTTTTTTCCTTGTTCTAATTATGCAAGGTTCTGCTTAAAAAGGCAATTCCCTAGCTTAACTAGGTTCATTCTGCAGTTTGCATAAGAGTTTAACTAATCAGACAATCCCAAGGCAAGGGGCAAACCACTTGAGGCAATATGGCTGCAGAGGGCAGGAAAAGTTCTGTTAGTTTGGCTCTGCATTGTCAAACACAAAGCCAAGATGGGGAAGTCAGAGAAATTTATGTAAACATAGGATCAATGCATGCCAAAGTGATTCATTCCTTAAGCAAACATGACCCAGGCAGAGTAAAGGAAAGATCACTAATGGGGGCAGGAGAGAAAGAGAACTCCAAATTTGGAGCAATTTAAAGTGATTTTTGGGGCAAGACAAACCCATTTACAAGTCTGCCTGGAAGGATATTAACAGTTATTTAATTGATATGTAATGTGTAATTCAATTATACAAAGCACCCATAGATTACCCACAAAAATCAATGTGTCCACTGAGTCAACTGTTCTAGAATACTCTGAGGCTAGGAAGTGTTAAACGGAATAGTTTAACTTTATATCACAAAATTCACATTTGACAAAAAGCATGGAATGTTATGCTAATGCTGGAACTGATGTCTCACAACTGGGCAGAACTGGACATTTCCCTATCCTCTAGTATCTGTGCTCACTCCTTAGACACCAAGAAGCAAATTTCTGCTATGTCTGTACGCAATATTAAAAAAACTAAAAATCTTATACAAGAGAGTGCTGGGCAAGGTAAAGAAAAACCTACCCACATACACTGAAGGAACAACTTCAGAAAACAGAAAGATAGATAAAACAGAAGGGTATGAAAGATATTTTACCAAGGGCTACCTGGTTTAGTTGGTGGATAATTTTCTTACTGAACATCTACCTTACAGAAAGTAAGAGAAAAAGTAAAATCTTTAGATAAGAGATCAAATGGCAACAGCTAAGTCTTAAACAGAATTTGGAAACAATTACACCCAGTAGAAAACTTTAAAAAATAAAGTGTAAAAAGTAATACATCATAATATCCATACAAAAAGATACATAAGACAAGCAGCTATCAGGATCCTCCCTGACTATCACCATTAGCCAGCCAAAATGCATGAAATGATCTAGAACAGGGGTGTCAAACTCAATTTCACTGAGGGCCTCATTAGCACTGATGTGCCCTTAGGGAGGCTAGGTGGGTGTGGCCCACTGGGTGAGTATGGCTGCGGTGGTGACGGCTGACTGGGTGGGCGTGGCCACCTCGATGATGCTCATGGGGGAGGACACCTGTGGGGGAAAGCAGGTTGGGGGAGATCCAGGGAGTCTCTGGCAGGTGGGGCAGTGAGCAGGAGGCTTTGTCCTGTAGGGTGAGGCGAGGTGAAGCAAGGCGGCTGCTACCTGATACCTTCGGCCCCCGCACACAGAGGCCAGCGAGCGCATGGGGGAGGACAGTTTCCATCAGCAGCCACAGCCTGCCGGCCCCTCAATTGACACACTCGGGCTCTGCAGCCCACTGCAAATACTGGGCCAGCCCTCAAGCAGCAGGCGGAGGAGGGGAGGAAAGGGGGGAGGCATGTGATGCAGACTGCTGGATGTGCCTTCTCCGTCCCATCTGTTTTTGCTTGCGGTTGGAGAGCAGGTCGCTGCTGGTCATCTCCTCGGCCGCCTCACATATCTTGCTCTTGGCCAGTGCATGGAGCCTGTTCCCCTCATGCACCCAATGCACCATGGCCCCACCTCAGGCCGCTGCCACCAGCAGCTCATGCAGGTCCATTAGGCTGTCACCACTGCCCAGAGCAGCAGGCTTGAAGTGGAGTAGAAGTGGTAGAGCATGCCCAGCAAGCAAAAGGCCACCCCAAGTGGGGAAAGCTGTATCCCCATTGGCGCCATGGCCACCCAGTCCTAGAAAGGATTGTGTGCCTCCCCCCCATCTCTGCTGGGCCTGGGTGGTCATGACACCGATGGGGATCTGGCTTTCCCCACTCGGGGTGGCCTTTTGCCTGCTGGCCCTGGGCATGCTCTACCACCTCTATGTGGGGCTTCCTAGCCGACCACTTTGCCTTCTTCATGCTGGGCAGCCTGCAGCTCTGGGTGGCAGCCTAATGGTCCTACATGAGTGGTTGGGGGCCACAGCAGGTACCGAGGTGTGCAAGGGGAATGTGCTCAACCTGCAGATCATGGGCAAGACCTGTGAGGGGGCCAAGATGACCAGTGGCGACCTGCTCTCCAACCAAAAAGAGATGGGACAGAGTAGGCGTGCCTGGCAGTCCACATCACATGCCGCTGCCCCCTACTCCACGTGCTGCCAGTGCCGCCACAGCGCTGCTGCTGGAGGGCCAGCCTGGTATTCACAGCGGGCTACACAGTCCCTGCTGCCAGATGCCATCGGGCCCTAAGCACTCACCAACCTTCTGTGCCCATGCCTTGGGGGCCGCTGAGCTGGCCAGGGCCAGGGCGGTGGGGGCCAGTCCCTCACCATCTCTGGGGCATCCCCAGGGCCAAATATCAGCCAATTGCGGGCCTTGCTTTGACATGTCTGATCTAGAACTTTAACGCAGATAAGCTAGCATCTAAAAGCTGAACCTTAAAAAACAGTCACAGAACTAAAATATAACACTGTTTTAAGGTCAAGATGGAGAAAAAGGCTCTAATTCTATGAGCAGGATTCTGTGTGTGGGTTTGTATATAGGAGAGTAGGTGTGTGCATGCATGTACTGTAAGTCAGAGACTGGACTATGCACTTAGGAAAGGACATAAATTAATATTACTCTACCCTATTGTTATCCAAAGTAAAATCTCCTCCTGAGTCTGTTATTTCCTCTGCTTTAAAAAGTTACGGTTTCGTATATGTTTTTATAAGGCAAATAACCTCAGAAGGGAAACAATTACAGATGGAAAACTGATGTGGAGTTAACTCTCGGTTTTCCCACACCACAGTCCAGAACTGTATCTATTCCTGTCTCTGTGGCAACTATACATTTTAAAATGAACCATGCGAATTCCTAATTACAGAGCCAGTGTGTCATGTCCACTGATATTTCAAAGAAGTGACATTTACCTGTGGGGGTCTACCTGTGGGGGTAAGCAGAATCTAGAGGGAAGAGCGCCAGGCTCTGTTTTAATATTACAATAAGATTTAAGAACTGAGAAGTTCAATTTCTGTTGCATGTACCTTGTATGGGCTGTCTGTTTAAAGGAAGAAAAACATTGGATGCCATGAAATCTTTTCCCTTTTCCTACCACAAATATCTTTAACAGAAAAACTTTAATAATGATAATACATTAAAATTTCAGTAAATTTGCAATAGTAGAATAATTCTGGCCTTCTCGGTTGTTTTTGAAATGTGGGGTACCACAGGATCTAATGTACCCAGTAGATCCTGAGAAGTTTTTGTACATTCAGGAATTATTTGTGAGAAATAATGTCCTTTAAATCCCATAGCCTAGAGAACTCATGAAATAGAAATGGCTGATCTAGCAACCAAATAACAGCACCGCTGTTTGGACTGCATATCCTTCTTTAGACAGGATACAGAGTACAGAAGGAGAAGTAAAGAAGGAGAAATGCCAAAATGTTTACACTGCTCAGAGGTTCTTCCAATATGTAACACTGATACTGTCTCCAATCTACTCATCTATTGACAGCACGATGGTCATCTTTGCAATGTCAGTGAGTAAAAATGAGACAGTACTTTTCATAATATTTCAGAAGCTATACTTTCATTTTATTGACTTAACATCATTGTTTATAGCGGTTAATATTACTATTTTTCCTAGAGTCCTTCCGTATTTTACTCACAACAACCACAGAGGGAGGCAGCTATCTAATTCAGAGGAATGTTAATGAAAAAAATGCCATAGAAAGATTTGATGATAAGTTGCCTGAAATTATTTTTTTTTTAATATTAGCCTATCAGAAACCAACAATTATTTTATATCTTGGTACTCTCTGAATAGATTTGTAGTCACAAATTATCCTCTATTTTGAACACCGATGCAGGAGTTGGCAAATACCAGACTTGTCATCCCAAAAGGATGTGCACATTTATTGTGATTGTCTAAATTCAGTAGCAACATGCAAGCAAGGGAAACCTGCAATAAGGATGAGGAAATTTCTTCCTGGTTATGGGTAAGGAATGTAAAAGGAGGCTATGGAAAAGTAAAAATCCAAGCACCTATATTCACCAACAAGATGGTTCCCTACCATCTGACAGGAATAATAAAAACAACAATGATAGTTGGAAGGGACCTTGGAGATCATCTAGTCCAACCCCTTGCTCAGGCAGGAAACACTATATACCATTTCAGACAAATGGCTGCCCACTCTCTTCTTAAAATCTTCCAGTGTTGGAGCATTCACAACTTCTGGAGGCAGGTGGTTCCACTGGTTATTTGTTCTAATTGTCAGGAAATTTCTCCTTAGTTCTAGGTTGTTTCTCTCTTTGGTTAGTTTCTATCTGTTGCTTCTTGTCCTGCCTTCAGGCACTTTGGAAAATAGCTTGACACCCTCTTCTTTGTGGCAGCCCCTGAGATATTGGAACACTGCTATCATGTCACCCCTCGTCCTTCTCTTCATTAAACTAGACATACCCAAGTAGATAAATCCAAATAGATAAAACAGGTGGATAAAGCCAGGAAAGATGGTGGAGTAGCAGAAGGATGAACCATTTTACAACCAAATCAGGAATTCAGCCTTTGCTGTCTTCCTCAGCTTTAGGGTTTTAAACTACATACTGTACAAAATGACAGTAAACCTCCATAGATTAATTTGGGGGCCACTATCCCTTAAAATGCACCTTAAAATAACTACCGTAATAGAAGAGAACATATATAGCTCAGGACGGAACTGTGGAGTTGTTGGTGCTCTCTGAGTTTGATTGTTTATTTGTAGATGTTTCATTACCCAATTGGGAAACATCATCTGTGTGAGGAAATAAAATACTGTCCTTTTTCTTTTTCAGAGAGAAATGAAATGCTACTCTGGAATCCACACATATGATCAGATACCATCCAAAGTAAAATATATAAATTGAGTAGCATTTTTTTTAAAAAAAAATTAGCTTGTGTATGTATATACATATACATTTTAAAGGTAGAAATTGCTTTGAGATTAGTCATTCCTTAGCCTGAATATTTCCTCTATCTATTGATGGTAACCTGATTTTCCTATCTCAGAAAAGAAAGTAAAGACAAACAACACTAGGTTTCATTTGAATGTATAAAATAAAGTGGTACTAAGCCTACTAGTCCTGATGTTGACATGATATCAAACTAGGACCGCCCATTTTCAGCCTGACTAGTATCTATAGTTTATATGGCAATATGTTTATATGTTTAAATTTGATGCCACAAGAATCATCAGATACTCCAGAGTAACATTTTCTTCTAGCTGAACAATCTCAGCATTATCAAACTGGTATCATGGGTTGGCATGTTTGGTACCTGATAAAGCCCATATCCTAAATAGGATTGAACACTTCCATGGCCTGCTTACTTGTCCTCTCCTTTCTAGCCACAAAGAGATGAGCAAATGAATAATCATGACAGTAAAGAGGAGACGCAAAGCTTTTCTAGTAAGTCCACATATGATATTAAGGAGGAAGTGGACCTTCCGTAGGATCAGGGCCAAGATAGAAAAATATTTTCCCCATATTACACATATACTCCCAATAACCAACTCAGAAAGCACCAAGAACTCAACAATACACACTTCTCCCATCCACAGCTTCTCCCTGATTAAGAACCAGCATAAACTTTCACCCAGATCTTCTGTTGGTGGTATCATGAATGCCATCTTTGACACAGTGCCCATTTTCTGATTCTGATTTTTTTTCCAGCTGATATATAGAAGCGCTGTGAAGTTACAATGTGCACTGCTGTCTTCAGGTTATTTAGTATAGATATGACCATAATGTTGGATTCAGAGCACAAACAAGTGTTTTCATTTTGGCAGTTGAGGCTGTTAGACATGGACCCTCCCCTCTTATCCTGCTTAATGGAGTTTGTAAATTTGTTTTTATTTTTGAAGAAGAAAAAGGCACTGTGTTCAATGGGAACTCCAAAAGCAACAGCTGCTGAGCACAAAAGGTTCAATTCCCCTTAGATTCAGAGAAGAACATTCAGTTTTGTGAGTCACTGCAAATGAAGGAATATATTCTGTCCCTATGAAATACATTCATAGATGACTTCTTAAATCTGAATGTAAAACTCATAATCCATTTCTGCATTATCATCACTCCCTTAGCATCTCCAAAATCAGCAAATCAAAACCAGAAAGCCTTTAGTTTGTTGCTGGGTCAGCATTTAAAACCACAACATGCTATGCAGGAAGGGCAAATTAAAGGCAGAAACAGTTGAATGAGTGCAGGTGGCTATTTAAAGAGCTTAACTCAGACTGCAGCTCACTAAATATGTTGGACTTGCATTCCTATAAATTTTAGGGAATCCTGGTTTAGACATTGAATTAGCTGACTTTCACATCTTTGGAGAGCGAGACAGAGAAATATAATGCTTGGCAGTTTCTCTCCAGTAAGCAATAATTATGTAACAAGAGCCCTCTAGCCAAAAAAAGAATGACCAAGGGAGGCAAACATCTTCGCACGCAAACACCCCCCCCCCAACCTTTTCTCTTGTGAAAATAAGTTTGGAACTCACTGGGAACCCCTATTATATAGTAAAAGAGCCAGTACAGAACATTGACTTAATAGTATTATGGCCACATACAGACAATCCTTTTTGGGGGAAATAACATTAAGCAGAAAGTGGGTAAGAAATGGTAAGTCAAAGAAATGAAAAGCATTTTATTGCATTCAGCAAACAATTTTCAACTCTATATTCACAAAAAAATATTTTGTATTTCCAGCCTATTCAAAGTTATCATATATTCTTTAAATCAACAAATCCAAAATAAGCTCTATTTTTAATATTCATGTATTTCTCCATGACCTGTTGAAGTGCCAAAAAACTGGTATGCGTATTCTGCAAACTGGAATTCCCAGATTTTATTTATTGTTCCATCTTGTACCCTTTCAATCAACATTCTGCCAAAAGCTTTTTCCAGAACATGAAACAAGTGATATCTCTTTCATTTTATATTCAATCTTGCTGCATTTTCCTTTCTACAGAAAAGCAATAATAGACATCTTTAAAATATTACTTCCTTCATTTCAGTTTCACTCCAAATTTCATTTCATCGCTTTTGTGTTTAATTCTAATCTCTCTGGTGAAGGGTCATTGTTTAGCGTATTGAACAATGCTCTATGATACGTAGACTCCAATTTCCAGAATTCCCCCAGCCAACGTAAATTCTGGGAGTTGAAATTCACTTATCATAAGGTTGCCACTGATATCAAGGTCTTCATGTGCAGATAGAAAGAAGTACTGTAAATAATAATTATATCTTCAGGCGAATCTCATGCAAATGCTGAACAACTCTGCTCTTCATTAAAGCAGTCTTTTTTTTTATATTTTCATAAACTTTATACAACCAATACCCATTTTAAGAGTTGCATTTACCTTAATAACTTACAGGGTAATATGGAAAAAAAATAATGTGTGGGTATTTTTTAAATAAATAGATATATATTGTAGTTGCTCAGATTTAAAATACAGTACTTCACTTTAATTTCAGTGTGTCATAACTCTGGCAGATATAAATTTGGTCTTGGTATGTAATGCATTTTAAATATTAAGTACAATATAATTAGTTCTGTTACTATGAACCATCCTCAAATTAAACCTTGGGTGCAGCTATGATTGCATTCCTGTTGCTTTTTTGAAAAGAATACAGGATAGTTGGACTCTTTTCAAAAGGTTGGGGAAGAAAGCCACTGAGCAATTTTTTGAACTTGTCCTGTTGCTTGACATGTTTTAGGCACTCCCAAATTAAGTACTAGGTTGCAAACAAGTCAGAAATCATGTGAACAATGAAAACAAAACAAAAAACTGTCTAGCAAAGAGCCTTGGTTCCATAAAAGCTGTTCCATGAATGTATACTCAAAGCCTTGTAATTCCCTAAGCCTGTACAGTATTAATGAGTTTAGAACTGAAGAAGAGAGGAATAAAAAGGAAAAATTGTGTGCATATTCACCAACAAGAGCCTACCACTTAAAGAAAACCAAATGCAAATAAAAACCTATGTATTGGTTCAAAACTATAATGTTCTTTGGCCAACTATAAAGCACCATCTATTGCAGGGGTGTCAAACTGCCGGCCCACAGGCCGGATGCGTCATCCAGAAGTCACACCCACCCCATTGCCGCCAATGGCAAAACCATCCCAATACGTTGCGCGACGTCACCTGACATCGCGAGTTTGACATGTCTGATCTATTGCAACAGGAAAAATGCTAAATGCTTTTCAGATACTTTAGCAGCCGCAGCATATAAGTGAAGGTAAAAGCATTAAAAGCATCACTAACAGGAAAAATGTTTACTTCTCTTCTGTCATATTCTCATCATTTGCTAAACAAATAATAAAACAAATAAACAGGAAAAATAAAACTACAGAGAATAAAATAAAAAGAACCATATAGTTAATAGGAGACACAATAGTAATGAGAAGACCTAGATTCACTGACCATGAAATTCACTAAGTTTTTTACCTTAACCTACTACATGATGTTATATGAATAAAAACTTTGAGAAGATTTTTTTTTAAAAAAAATAATAAACTACTAGTAAAAAGAAAACAAAAACAAAATGGAAAACTGTTCAATGGTCTCTCATTCAATTGCTACTTTATAGGGCAAATGACTCTGCCCAGAGTCACCTGAACTAAGAGATGGCCAGCAAATAAATTTGTTAAATAAATAAATATTTATATGCAGTTTTGTTTTATGTATTAATTATGGTTAGTCATCCCTAATACTTGGGGAGAAATGGAAGATAAATTTAATTACACTAATAATTGTTAAATCAATATTACTGCCAACAGTGTAGTCTTACTCTTTACAGTAAAGAAATATTTCTCAGGTGGTGCCTTGTGTTCTGGATGATACATTCTCAGGTTTTCTCTTTTCAAACCACAACTTTCTTAGGAAGAATAGGTTTTTAACTTGTCAGGTTTTTAGCTTTATCATAGGGCTTATAGCTCAGCTTCTGTTTCTTCAAGTGAATTATTTTAAAAAATTGTAAAGACATAATTATTCTTGTTCTGGTTAAATGCAACTTTTTTCTTTGTTTATTACATCAAAAGTGGATGGTCACTTGATTATGAGCCAGCAGTGTGCAGCAGCCTCCAAAAAAAGCTAATACAATCCTGGGTTGTATAAACAGAAGCATAGAATCAAGATCACGTGAAGTATTAGTACCACTTTATAAAGCCCTAGTAAGATCACACCTGGAATACTGCAGCCAGTTTTGTCACCGTATCACAAAAAAGATATTGAGAGTTTGGAAAAAAATTCAGAGAAGAGCAACAAAGATGATCAAAGACCTGGAGACTAAAACATACGGAAGAATTGCTGCAGGACTTGGGCTTGGCTACTCTAAAGAAAAAAAGAAATGGGGTGACATGATAGCAGCATTCCAGTATCTGAGAGGCTGCCACAAAGAAGAGGGGGTCAAATTATTCTCCAAAGCACCAAAGGGCAGGACAAGAAACAATGGTTGGAAACTGATCAAAGAGTGAAGCAATCTGGAATTAAGAAGAAACTTCCTGACAGTGAGGACAATTAACCAGTGGGACAGCTTGCCTTCAGAAATCATGGGCGCTCCATCACTAGAGATTTTTAAGAAGAGGCTAGACAGTCACTTGTCTGAGATGGTATAGGTTCTCCTGCTTGAGCAGGGGGGTGGACTAGAAGACCTCCAAGGTCCCTTCCAGCTCTATTCTTCTAAGAATAAAAATAAATCAAGGGAACTGTGTCAAAACTGAACTGGATATTGGGTCTAAGCAAATGGACTCAAATATAGTTACAGTGCCTCAGTGGCTCAGTGCCTTCCATTAATGTGAGCCTATAGAATGTGTGGGTTTTTTTCATTTTTCACGGGAGAGGAACATTTTTTTAGGTCAAAACTGAGAGGGCAGGATAAACACTTCTTACTGGCATGTAGACAAGCTTAGACTGAAACATTTCTGTGCTCATCCA
This sequence comes from Protobothrops mucrosquamatus, assembly GCF_001527695.2. Classification (NCBI taxonomy): domain Eukaryota; kingdom Metazoa; phylum Chordata; class Lepidosauria; order Squamata; family Viperidae; genus Protobothrops; species Protobothrops mucrosquamatus. Next base: position 31,630 of record NW_015389683.1, read on the forward strand.
CTGGCAGGAACAACAAGTCCTGAATGTCTGCCAGTTTTCTGCAAGCCTTGTAGACTTGCAAACAAATAAATTGGCCCATTTGAGTTGTGTTTTAGTATACTGACTTAGGCTGAACAGTCCACTCAATCTTGGTTGCCTTTTTAACTGTGCAATGAGAAGAGTTGGGTAATTGTCAAAGTTTTAGTTATTTAATAATGACCTAAGTCTCTGACTGAGAGAGATGTCTTTGGTGCTGCAGGTGCCCTTAGAGGCAGCTGCAGCAGATTTAAACAGGGAGAAAAAAATAAATAAAATGAATTGAGAACTGACCTCTAAATCAGGGTTTCTCAAACCTGGCATCTTTAAGATGCGTGCATTTCAATTCTCAGTAGATATTAAAATATGAGTCCTCAGCCCCAGGAAAAAGGCAATGACAAACTGCTTCCAACATCTTGTCAAGAAAACTAAAGGGACTGAGAGGAATTTTGATATAGTGGTTAAGAAACCAGGCTAGAAACCCAGAGATTCTTCTGATCTTGCCTTGGGCACAAAGACAGCTGGGTGACTCTGGATCATTGTCTCTCAGATGTAGGAAGAAGGTCATGGCAAGCCAAATCTTGTCAAGAAAACTTCAGGAAAGTGTCCAGGCAGTTGCCAGGACTCAATACTTCAAACTTTCTAGGAACCTGTCCCTGTCTCAGGGAAGATGATGTTCTAGGGGTTGGGGGCACAACAGAAGGGCACACTTCCTTGGTCCTACAAAATGACAATGCAATGTAGCAGTGATGAGACATGGATACAACAAGAAGTGCCCATTACTGCTCATGCAGTTGCATTTTTAACCAGCTTTATCTTGCAGGTCATATGTAAGTATAGCCCCATGTAGAGCACATTGCAGCAATCCAATCATAAGGTGACCAGAGCATGAGCAACTGTCTGAAGAGCCTTAAGGAAAGGGTACAACTGGCCTACAAGATGAACCTGTGCAAAGATGCCTCTGGCCATAGCTGTAACTCAAGAAGGAGTATACCCCAAGTTGTGTATTGGTCTTGAATGGGGAAATGCATCCCCATTCAAGACCAACAATGGTAATAATCCCTGACCAAGCCAGCCGCTCTGTTTTGTTAGTATTAAGCCAAAGTCTGTTCCACCCCATTCAAGCCCAAACAGTCTCCAGACAATGATGAATCTCTGCAAAAGCCCTCCTGGCCACAGCTACCACCCAACCACTGAGGAATTGCTGCATATCCAGAAGAGCCCCAAACTGCATACCAGTCTCAAAATCCATGGCTAATTTTCATCCGGAAGCCAGGGTATGAATAGACCACGGGTGGGGGATACGGGGAGGCCTTCATCTACTTTACTGACAGCTCCCTCTAGAAGATCCGGATCAGGAAGTGAGGCTCAGATGGCCAGGGGCCAGGAGACGGTAGTCCCCGGAACTAGGGCTTTGAAAATTTGGTGAAAATGGTGAAAATTTCCCTAACTCAGGAAGCCCAAACAGCCAGCGCCATTCAATCTTGCGAGGACTGAGCTGATCTCTTCCTCCCCATTCTGACCCAAACAGCCCCAGTGTTAATACACTGACAGCTTCACCTGTGCAACCTGGGGTTGAAATGTATATGGCATATCATCAGCATATTGATAACACCAATCTCCTGTTTCATATCAATGGTAAAATGATAGAAATTTTCTGTCCCATCCTACTATCCCATGTTCAATGAGACAGCTCCTCTGCAAGTAATTAATTAGTTTACAGTAGACATGTGGGCAGCTGTCTTTTATTTGAAGAGAATGTCCCTTAATTCAGAATAAAGAAGAATACAGCAGCAAAGTCATTATTTCAAATCCCACATTTCTATGATTGTTAATTTTGAAAAGTTGCAGCTGTTTAAAAAAAATGAACATTTTTAAACATTACACTGGAAGTTTATTTTATTTCTTTGTTCTTTAAAAAAAACAAATACAAAAAAGGGACAAAAGAAGACAAAAGCAATAGTTATAAAAAGTGTATTTTATATATACTGTATATAATCCATTTTTAAGGTACTGCCTTTTATAATATAATAATTTATTTATTTTAAAACTTATATGGCCGCTTATCTTATTACTTGGCTCACAACAAAACCAATAAAAACAATAAACCAATCACATCACTCATGCACGAAGAAACACATTTCCCATCCCAGTGCCATAACACTCATAAACTCCACTACCTGGGGGAACAGTCAGGGCTTACAGCCTTCCAGAAGATCAAAAGTGTAGACACTTTCTAGATTTCAAGAGGGCTTGAGTTCCACAGGGCTGGGACACCTAGAGGGGAGGCATATCTCTAAGGTCTCACTAGGTGACAATATTTAAGGAAAGGGACCTAATTCATATTCATGTTGTTCAAGCTGGTGAGCTGGGCAGATATCCTCAAGGAGAGATAGTCCCAGGGATAAATAGGCACCATCCATTCAGGACTTTAAGTGTGATAATGAGTAGCATGAGATGATGATATCATAGTATGATTTCAAAAACATTGATTATCTTTTTTTCCTAGCAAGAAGTTTTAGATGAAAACTATGTTATCTATTATTTTTTCCCAGAAATTAAGAGATGGCATTTTTGTTTCATAGAGGGGAAAAACTTACAAGCAAAGATCAAGAATAAGATCTGTTGGCTATCCAAAGCTACTCACTGCTTCACAAGAACTCTTGATGTTCCCATAGGAAAACCACACTTCAGTCACACATTGCCTATTTCTGTCTGATCTGTGTTAGTGATTAGCTTGTTTATTCTATATTCTAATAATAGCAATGTTAAGAGGCTTCATAACTGGATTCAAAACTTGTCACTATCACATCTGTAGACCAAAGTTCTGTGATCAACAAGGATTCTTCAGCACAATTTTCTATAATATGTATTTTTAGGACCATGTCTACATCCCTTCCCTTGATGGAGCTCTGGGACTTTTAAATGGAAAATGTATGACATAATATCTCACTATGTTAGCATCCATCTCTCTCTGACAGCAGAAGGTATCAGCCAAAGAAAAACAAGACCCTTCATTTCCAAGCAACCCAACACCGAGCACAATATTAAAATTAACACATAGTTTTTATTGCACTCAACACTATACCAAATATCATAAAATCAGGGGATGCAATGGAGAAAAATATAATTTGTACAAAATTCAAAGTACTATTAATACCCCTTTAAAGTTTGCTTATTTCAGATGATGATTTAGGATATGTATTTCCAAATACCAGATGCTAAAAATAATGCAACATCAATTAAATCTTTATGTCAGACTCCATACTGTTTATATTTGTATGACACATATCCATGAGACAACCCTAAAGATCATGTTATCAGTTTAAAAGTTAAAAACAGTAAAATGTGTAAATACTGAGTCTTTTTTTTCATTTTACCCAAATTCCTTCATCCATTGTCATTCCTAAAAGGTAAGAAATATGGAGCTTGGAGAAAAGAATTCATAAAACAATGCAAGTAAATTTCTGACAGAAAAGATAGAATTTCAGTTATAAGATGTTTACACAACTTGGTTTATACATGACATTAAGCTATATTATGATTTCTTTGTTTTTAGTTTAGCTACTTATTGTTTATGGATTAATATGCTCAGTTAACCCAGTCACAGTTTAATAAGCCACAATGTGGTTACCACATGGTGCAAGACAAATCACGTGTTGTTCATTCTTTTAAAAATGCTCATTAGCTAAAACTGTGTTTACCAGAATGGTTAGCTACTAAACAACTGGTCCTAAAATATTGCATAGACATTTCTTCTACTTCACTTCAAGTAAAGTATTTAGGCTTGAAAATATCATTGTCAGTGAAACATTTGACTAGAAACATGTGTTCCATATGATCACTGGGCTTTATCCATCTGGATTAATCTGCTCTAACAGTATCACATTGGACAAGCTCCTTTTTTCTTTGGAAGTAATAATCCAATAAATGTCTTTATCTAAATCCCTGTCTACAAAAAAAATGTTTTTAACAAATGTATCTGGCTCTATTGCATGTCTTGGGTATTTATCACTAACCTGCCAGTGAAATAGTTGCATAGCAAAGGGAAGAAAAAAATACAAAAATATAATCTGTCAACATGGTTCTGATCTGCCTTGACTATTACTATATACAAAACATCAAGCCTAATTTTAAATAGTCAGCTGGTGTTTCTAGAGGGCTGAGGTACTCACCCTGTGGTGATATCATCATCTTCAGTCATCGTCTTGCCCATTAAGTCACTGTCACTCATGTACCCAGATTTAAGATCAACATCATCAGCATCAAGGGATTCCACCAGCTCCAAACGGGAAATGTGGCTGAGCTTGCTGGGGCTGCGCATGGGCATGGTGTGGGAATAATGAGCTCGTTCCCCATGCATGTACCAGCTAGGAGTGCCCTCTGAGCGACACCCCCCACCGACCGAAGGAGCATCTCCGGCTTGCAGGCGTGGGCTGGACTGGCCATACCGCCACGAGAGAGGGGAGGAACGGTTGGACAGGCTAGATACGCTGCGGGGATTGGCTTCATCACTGTCATAGCACGTCATCTCCAATGAGCTGCAGAAAGAGGGAAGAAAGAAAAGTGGAAAATTAGACCAATGAGAGGTGAGATTCAGCAAGACATTTCTCAAAATCCAGAGTAGATCTGTCTGAGTTGCAAGGCAAACCTCTCAGAAAGGGCCTTTTTCCGAACCTTATTTTTTTGGTTGAAATTGTGTTTCTCAAGCCTGACCACATTAAGACATCTGATTTCAATGTTGAGAATTCCCCACCTAACCATGTCAAGGTTGAAAAATACTGGGTTAAAGAGTCGGGAGTTATCTTGAAGGGAGAAGCCCAGCTCTCATGCCCAAGATTATCAAGAAAGGACAACAGTACCAACTCAAGGCCCTCTCTTGGAATTGAAGGGGTATAGACAGTTAGCATTGTATGTTACCCATTTTTCTACCTGCTCTTTTCTACTGTACTGCTCGCCCTGATCAATAAGCACCGAAACTGTCTACTGCACTAAGCCATAGCCTGCTTCTCCTTGCCATTTCATTCTATCTAGGGTGCCCTCTTTGAGAAATGTCACATAAGTAGCACTAGCCCTGCAGTAGGCCACAACCATAAAAGTTTGGTTGGAGCTATCAATGCCTAAAGATTTTTATGTTAGTAATTTGATTGCATTTATACTCCCAACCAAGAACTATGCATTGTATATATGCAGACTGAAAGATATCAGATTTGAACTCCAAAAATCCAGATGTCCACTATTGTAGATGGCAGCAGGCTAACTCTTTACTGCCCTCTAGTGATTGCTTGGATTTCAGTCCGCTGTCCCAATATAGCAACCCTAATCAGACAGTAGCACTGTTTTTGCTCTAAGCTTCTCGAAGTTCAAAGAAAACACTCTTAAGCTTATTTGCTATTGCTTTTCACTTTCTTGTAGATTGCCAGTTCTGGTACCAAACAAAGCTCTAATATCACTGGGCGCTATCTAACAAAATGAAATTCAATGGTGAAAAAAGTAAGGTTCTACATTTAGGCAAGAAAAACCAAATGTACAGGTATAGTATAGGGGGTATCTTGCTCAATAGTAGTAACTGTGAGAGGGATCTTGGAGTCCTAGTGGACAATCATTTAAATATGAGCCAGCAGTGTGCTGCAGCTGCCAAAAAAGCCAATACAGTGCTAGGCTGCATTAACAGAGGGATAGAATCAAGATCACATGAAGTACTAATACCACTTTACAATGCCTTGGTAAGGCCACACTTGGAATACTGCATTCAGTTTTGGTCACCACAATGTAAAAAAGATGTTGAGACTCTAGAAAGAGTACAGAGAAGAGCAACAAAGATGATTAGGGGACTGGAGGCTAAAACATATAAGGAACGGTTGCTGGAATTGGGTATGTCTAGTTTAATGAAGAGAAGGACGAGGGGGGACATGATAGCAGTGTTCCAATATCTCAGGGGCTGCCACAAAGNGTTGCAAGGCAAACCTCTCAGAAAGGGTCTTTTTCCGAACTTTATTTTTTGGTTGAAATTGTGTTTCTCAAGCCTGACCACATTAAGACATGTGATTTCAATGTTGAGAATTCCCCACCTAACCATGTCAAGGTTGAGAAGTACTGGGTTAAAGAGTCGGGAGTTATCTTGAAGGGAGAAGCCCAGCTCTCATGCCCAAGATTTTCAAGAAAGGACAACAGTACCAACTCAAGGCCCTCTCTTGGGATTGAAGGGGTATAGACAGTTAGCATTGTATGTTACCCATTTTTCTACCTGCTCTTTTCTACTGTACTGCTCACCCTGATCAATAAGCACTGAAACTGTCTCCTGCACTAAGCCATAGCCTGCTTCTCCTTGCCATTTCATTCTATCTAGGGTGCCCCTCTTTGAGAAATGTCACATAGGTAGCACTAGCCTTGCAGCAGGCCACAACCATATTTGGTTTCTTTTTAGTACTAAAAGTTTGGTTGGAGCTATCAATGCCTAAAGATTTTTATGTTAGTAATTTGATTGCATTTATACCCCCAACCAAGAACTATGCATTGTATATATGCAGGCTGAAAGATATCAGATTTGAACTCCAAAAATCCAGATGTCCACTACTGTAGATGGCAGCAGGCTAACTCTTTACTGCCCTCTAGTGATTGCTTGGATTTCAGTCGGCTGTCCCAATATAGCAACCCTAATCAGACAGTAGCACTGTTTTTGCTCTAAGCTTCTTGAAGTTCAAAGAAAACACTCTTAAACTTATTTGTATTGCTTTTCACTTTCTTGTAGATTGCCAGTTCTGGTACCAAGCAAAGCTCTAATATCACTAGCTAAAATCACAGGATCATAATGTTGGGAAGCACCACTTAAAAGCTATTTAATCCGGAGGGAGGGAGGGAGGGAGGAAGGAAGGAAGGAAGGAAGGAAGATAGTGTCAGAGAATTTTACAGACATTTTAGGACTGCAACAAGAACTGCAATGTTCACATAATAATCCTAAGAATCTCTCCTGCACAATAGTATTCTCCACCCTTGTATCTCCATATTTATTGGGACTAAAATTCCCAGTATTTCCAACCTGCAGAGCTTAATTGTTGGAGTACTATCCCAATAAAACTCTGACTTACTCATAAGTTGCCTGGTTTGCTACTGAGGAAAGCAGGACAATGTATTAGATAGACCATTGGTCTAATTTAGTAAAGCTTTTCTATCTTTATCTTCATCTTCAAACTTTCAACTGCCTAGTGGAGCTCAATTTCACAATGGATGCTGCAAATTTTTGTCTGCAAACTGTTCATATTTTTGTGTCTAATTATGGGAATAGAGCAGATACTTTCTAAGACTTTGGACAGGACTATAAAGTATTTGGTGCTTTAGAAAGAATGTGGATGTGAACACAGTACCTGCCTTTAAAGCAGCTACAGATTTTCTTGGGCTTATAAATCTACCCTCTGCAGCTGCTGATGTGATAACATTAGAGTTATAAATGCAATAATACATATGTCCTGTTATAGATTTGTTATAGTTTCTATCTAGAGAAATTAAATTGACATTTTAAATGCATCAAATATTACAGCCCCCTGCTGTGAGGAAGTTGCACTCCTTTGTGATATTGTATTTTTCTGATAATTTCTTTACAAATACAGGGCTGGGCAACTTATCATTGGAACTACAATTCAGCCTTCTAACCTGTTAATTCACCAAAGAAAATGAGTGGTTTTATCAGAAGGAACCAAAAACCAAAAATCTTCATCCCAATTTAAATATGAGAGTGAAAATTCACCATATTAAGTCATAGGGCCACCTTTGATTGATTTATTAAATTTATATGCCACACATCTCACTGATAACTCTTTATCATAATGTTCGCTTAAGCTAGCTTCTAGTATCTCTATATATGGGTCTATGATTTTTTGGGAAGAATAACAAGCACACATTGTTTGTTTATTTGTTTATCAACAAATTTATATACCTGCCCTACTCACACACAGTGACTCATACATTTGCCATAGTGTTGGGATTTTTTTTGTCTTTCTTGAAACTTTTGCTTTTATATTATTGAAATGAAGCAAGAGTATTCCTTCTCGCTAGTACTGAAATGCATCTTCACATTGACATTATTCTTTTACAAAGGCACAAACAGAAGCTAAGCTATTCTTTCACCCACACCTTCTGTAAAACCATTATGCCTTATCAATAGAACCTGTGCAGATCATTATCTCTTAGTGAGGAGCCTAATAACTATTAATCACAGGCTTTAAATAGCTTTGGCATGAATTCACAGGAATAATAACCTACAATTAAAGTATTCCTCTTAATTCATACCATACCATGGACAGTGATATAAAAAGTAGGTTTGAAATTGGTGTGTAAAATGTATGAAACCATGATCAAGCCAGCTGATAACATTATGTTTCCCTTATAAATAAAGGCAAACATTAGAGTTAATGGCCCCTGCTGATATTCTAGCTCCCAGGCATGCATTCCATTTAGATTCAATAAACCCATCACCGGACATCAAATACAAACTGATAATTGAAACCGTATCTGGAATGGATTCACAGACATGGGGAGAGATGGAGGCAGCCCACGAAGCCTGCATGTACAGTTTCAATAATCACATTAATAACAGAGCTTAGATGACTGAACTGAAATTAAATGCTGCTCCTCAGGTGGTACATGTACTCTTATTAAAGTTGAAGACATATCATGATGATGATGATGATGATGATGATGATGATGATGATGATGATGATGATGATGATATTCATTCAGTCATTTCTGACTCTTGGTGATTTTATGGGCCAGGTCTCTCCATATCTTCTGATCTTGTTGCTATATTTTCCCCCCAATTATTGAAACTAGTATATTTTCCCAAAAATGAGAACAGCTCCTACAGCAGGGGTGTCAAACTGCCGGCTCACGGGCCGGTTGCATCATATGGAAGCTGTGCCCACTCCAACTCCAGCAATGCAAAAAAAAGTCACATACGTTGCGACACATCATGTGACACAGCGAGTTTGACACCTGTGTCCTACAGCAATCTAAAATCACATCTTAGAAGTATTATAAATTGTTTTTACATGCTTCCAGCTTTAAAGGAGAGCCTCCTGCTGGCAAAAATTCACACCATGAATATCTATTGCCTATTCTACATCCCTGGTTTTCCTTCCGAATGACCATCTTTTAGCTCAGTCTCACAGCCTGGCAGTAAAGTTCACACACTCCAAATTCTCAATAGGAGAATTCCTTAATTTTCCATCTATCTTCTGATTTTAGCAAGGCAGCACCACTAGGATATCATAAGCTTTTGCAGCATCATATTGTGCATTAAATTGGCTCTTCTATCTGGTTGATTACTTGCCTTCAAATGATAGAAATTTTTGGGAACAATTTTTAATAGCAGGAAAACTAGCATATCTAGATTTCATACATAACATGTTTTTAAGTAGCAAAATATAACACTTTGGGAGAAAAAATGAAGGATAGAATATTAATCACCATTCTCAACATCTATTTACTTTATGTGTTCCTTCAATGACCAAAAGTTACTTTAGCACAAATTAATAACAATTATTGTATTTATTTTATTTATTTATTTATATGGCCACTCATTCTCATGGAAAGTTACTCTGGCTATATAGGGGGTGGAGGGGAATAATTAGGCTATTTTATGAGTTTTATTTAGGACACAAGAAACTGTCCTGAAGCTTTCTGACAGGAGTGGACAAGACTTAGTATCGCCTGAGGAACGAAGAATTGCAGGCAGTGAGCAGTAATGCAAAACAGGGAGGATTCTATCTTATGGTCAAGGTCTGGAATTTCACTTTTTCCTAAGTGTTAAAGGGAGTCTGAATGTTTTCTTGATTTTTTTTTTAAATCCCTGTAAAAGCTATTTAGGGTGTTGATTACAATTTTCAGTAGCACTCAACAGCGAACGAACTAAAGGCATTAAGGAGTAGCTCTAAGAACTACAGGCTATCCACATCTGTTATATAAGTTTAGATAGCTTTGAGAAGGAGTGGCAGAACCTGGACTGAAGTCAAAACAGGAATCAGCTTAGAGTCTCAAGGTAGCCACAAATGGACCAAGTCCAACCCCTCTTGAGTTCTGTTAACCCTTATCTAGCGCAAAAATAGTTAGTTGAGTAAATTCCTGTATGCGGGCATGAGAACTTCACATGCTGTTCTAGTCTGACACTATGGTAGCAAACATTTTACCTGCAGGGAATATTTTACATAACGGCACCCTAAAGTGTGTACACTTAAGGAGCACCTTAGCATATATTGAGTGTGTAGGTTCAATTCAAGATTCAATTATTTTTCATTAATGGCTTAATTTTGCAGGCACATTAAAACTTAAGATAAAGGGCAAAATTTGAATAATATGAGTGTTATATTACTAAATATTATCCCTGTTCTTTAGAGTCCACTGATCTTTGCCTACTTTTGGCACACTATAATTTTGATCATGGACTACAGTATATTCTTCTAAATGGTTTAATCCTTTAACAAAAGCATGGCTGTGCCAACTCATAGCTCAAAGCGATATATTATTTTGTACAACGTACCGATGTACACACCCCCAGATGGTCATTTTTCCCCAAAGGAACTTCCTCAATATTTCCTGGCTATATATAAAGAAATATCATATCCCTAGTTTAAGGTTAATTTAGATTAACCATCAGGCTTTCCTTAGGGAAACACATCAGCCTTGAGAAAAATTTATTAGAACACTTTAAACAGGAGTTTATTATTCTAATGCTTCTACTGCACTAATTTCTCAAGTAAGTAACTTAAATTAGCAAAGAACTACTGTTCCCTCAAACAATATCTCCAACTTAATAATATCTCCAGTTTATCATGTAGCAAAGGCTACTGCATCTCTTCCCTATTTATTAAACCTATTTTTTTGGAGAACATGATAAATTTTTGTACTTCACAAATTTGATTGAACACTCTTCAGATAAACAAAATGTCTATACAAAGAAAATGAGTTTATCAATTGGAAGGCTTTAGGACAGGGATAGGCAACCTTGGCTCTTTTATGACTCGTGGACTTCAACTCCCAGAATTCCAGAGCCAGCTATGCTATGCTGGCTCAGGAATTCTGGGAGTTGAAGTCCACGAGTCATAAAAGAGCCAAGGTTGCCTACCCCTGCTTTAGGCTATTCCCCTCTAACAGTTTCTTTATATATGAAAGCATACTGGTGTAAGCAGAGGAGAAATAAAGTTCAAAGAGACTTTTTATCATACTCTTGCTGTGCTTGTGGAAGCCTAGTGAAGACTTTATACCTTATTCAGGAAAAGCTTTGAGAGTTCCAGGGCAAAAAGAAAACTAGCAAAGGAACCTCAACATGCATGCTGTTTAGTATTGACATTTCTTTTACTATTCAATATATGAGCAGTTCTAAATGAATATTTTTGACTATTTACTCATTATCCTTGGAGAAAGATTCACTGTACTCAATTTTAATTATTATTTCTTGTGACTAATTGAATTTCAGGGTGCTATTTCCTAATGATCCAGAGAGAGAAGATTCCACTGAAAAAAATATTGTTAAGGGTGTAGCACACTGATTTTAGATCTAAGAACTCTTAATACCTAAAATGAAAACAGAAAAGAAAGTAATAGACACCACTGTTCATTGACCTGTCATCTGAAGACTAGTTGACACACAGAACAAATACACAGAAACTGCTATGTGATTACAGCCAAAGGAATTTAGAACAATGAAATCCACTGTGAAAGAATATAAGTTATAATCTGAATTTGAGATAGTGTGTTTTACCACTGTACAATATGTCCTTTAATCATTGAATTTATTGGCTATAACATTACTTTAATCTTTCCTTCAGAAACAACAAAAAGAAAAGCATTGTGGGCCTTAAAGACTAACTTATGATTTATGGACTGCAAGTCATTTCATCAAGGCTATCACATGCTTCTCAAGTCACAGGCTTATGCACACATAGTGCTGCCTATGCCTATCTTTTCATTCTAAAGATACAGTATGCCTTTCAAATGCTTTTTTCACAGACAGTGACTATCTCTGCCTTGCATCTGAAGAAGAGATTGCAATCTATGAATACCTGTGTTGTTAGACTAAAAAGTGTCACAAGACTCTTCTTGGTTCAACTTCAAGACGCTAAAATAGCTACTCTTTAGAACCCACTTCTCCTAGTTCTTGTATACATCACAAGCAATGAATGGATGAATGATTGGCTTCCTGTTGGGCATAAGCATAAATGCAGCTGTTAAACATCCTTAAAGAAACTGATTGCCTTGAATCTATCTGGCAGAAGGTACATGTGTAGCCAATGATATGCACAGAGATTCTATTGTATTGGAATCTTCTCGTCTCTCAAGATCCATATGCTTTTCACCTTGCATTTCCTCTTGCCTAGCCGAGCTCTCTCAAAACTAGCCTTCTATAGAAGTAACAAACGGCTTGGATTCCTTCCCTGAAGCGATCTCCCTTGATCCAACCTCTGCACATTAAGCTAAACAAATCAACTGGAAGCAGCCCAGCAGTCCTCCCTGGCTGGGATCTCGTGCTGCAGTGACTCATCTGGGTGGATCTCATCTGCCAGCTCTCGCCCCACATGAAGGGAGGCAGTCAGTGTGAGACTCCTCTTTTGCATTGTGAGCCAGGATCCCTTTTTGTGATGTGGGGTAGAAAAACAGGACAGAAACTAAGACGCCAATTAAGCAACACTGAGGGAGTTCTGCATTTAGAGAAGCAGTCAGTTATTACTTGAAGTTCACTCAAATACACACACACACACGTACAAAATCTGTGACCTGCATACACAATCTATGACCTGCATTAATCTCTGGATTTATTTTCAAATGATTCCAGCTGTTTTAATAATTTCAAACTCAAACTGGGGCTAACAAGCTCTTGAGAAAGAAGCTAAATTCACATTGCCAGACAGTATGGGTAAGCATCTCTTTTTGTGTTGGTGTATTATTAAGGTCACTATCCACACTCTGGTGCACAGCTCAGAATGTAATTTAGGATACCAGAGAGTTAAAATATAGAACTGAGCACAAAAAGTGAGCTGATGGTAACCATGTTTTCCCCATTCCCTAAGATGGTAAAAAGAAAATAATCTGATCACCATTTCCGTGTCCTTGGACAATGATCACCTTGCCAGCCAATTCCTTCCCTATTTTCCACCAAATTACATTGACACATAGCTGTGGTTTGCTCATTGGAGGTCCAAAAAGCTGCTGTCATGCATTAGCTCATTTGGATCATAGGGAGCCAAGGGAAAGTTTTACTACCCAGAGACTGCTGCCAAAGCTCATCTGAGGAACGGGAGTGCTACGATTCCAGCTCTGTGTGCTAACTTCACAATTCCATCACCATTTAAGACTACAGAGATTATTTATGAAGCAAGAAACTGGATTCTGGGAGGATTCATACATAATGAAACCAAATATTTTAACCAAGGTTTGTTGATTAAGCCATAACAGTTTGGTTCATGTGTAAGACTAAATTGTAGCAGCTGAGTTCAAACATCAGGTTAAATCAAAACAAGCCTGACACATCAGGGTTAGAGTTTGGTGTATTCTATACACCATAGTGTTCTATATTTAGAAATACTATACAGTATTTGGTGTTTTTGAATAAATGTGCCTTGACTTTCTGAATCAAAACATAGGCTAATCTCACTGCTGTCAACATCAGGATACACCCTAATGCCATTAACACAAATCACAGCATGCAGAAAAGAGGAAGCCCAAGGTTAAAGAACAGAACTGAGTCTTAATCAAAAGAACTGAATAATTTTATAAAATCAGCATCTTATGTTAGCAGGGTCTGCAGAAAAGAACAGCATATATGGAAAATAGGGCAGCTGCCTTTCTAATGGCAGCTTTTCAAAATCCCAATCCTTTAGGATAGAGGTACCTTTTGCTTTTTTACTAGTTGAGCCATGCTAGCGCTTTTGTCCTTTGATTTTATAAAAGGTCAAACAGAAATTGGCCAACTGATTTATACTAATCCGGCAAAATGTCACTTCAGTGTTTTAGTCAAGAGCAAAGGGAACCAAGAGCAGAGATCTCACCTGTGAGTTACCTGGGAGCCCCGTAAACTGGACATGGTCTCTTCAAGGTTCTGCCGCAGATCGAGCACATTCTGTACTGTCCTCTTTCTCTGGGATTCAGGGTCTGTTGGGAAAATGGATAGTATGTTCAAGGTTGATATTATGTTCATGTCACATAGAAACCAGATACTGGAGTCTATTAACAAAGGAGCACATTACAAACAACTACAGGAATTTCCTTATTTTCTATCATTTCTTCCATTTTGTCACTCACCCTAGAAATGTTTTCTCCCAGCTCAGCTTCTTTCCAGTAATGAAAGACAGTTGAGGGAAAACAGTTGTCAAGGAATTGAGGGGATAGGTTTGAACAATATGCTTAATTAAACCATGCTTGCATTCGCACAACATGCTAAGCTAGATTAACTAGAATTTTGTTGGTACTTTGGTGTTTTATGTACATTTGGATTAAATTAGTTGTTTCATATTTAGAGGAATTATGCAATCCCCAAAAATGAATTAATTCAAAAAGACAATGAAGTGTGTGGTGTAAATTCAGCTACTGTGGGGTAATATGTTTGGCACGGAAATATGTCTGAGAGGAGACAGGCCAACACTTCAAACATCTGAAGGAACGTCACACAGAAAAGCTTAAGGTTTGCTGTCTCTCATTCCAGATTTCAGTTGCAGAGAGACAAAATCTGACCTAGTATTAGAAAAATCTTCCTAACAAAAATAGCAATTTGAAAATGGAACCAATTAGCCAAAAAGATAATGAGCCTGGTTATGTTTAATTGGAAGCTCACCAGACATTTGCCTGAGATGCACTGATTTGGATGTCCACCTATCAGCACTTGGACTCAGTGGTATAACTGACCCTTTATAGGGATTTCCTCCTTTTTCCTTAAATTAGACCATACCCCCTGAGGTCTATGTTTTTGCAATAGATTCAAGATTTGATAGAAAGATATATTTTTGAACATACATGAAAAAATTAAGTGTATTGCATATCACAGCAGGTTATGAAACTAGCTCATAAAATATTCTATGAATCATCCCTGAATTAGTTCCCATTCCATTATATACCAAGATTGCTATTTGACATGTAGACCACACACATTCAGAACTAGACAGACATGGAAATTGCAGGATATAGCTGAAATCCTGATCTTCCTTCCTATCCAAGTTCGATTCTGATAACAGTCCCATACTTCTGCCCAGTGATAGGCAGCAACTATATTAGCTTACAGAACAGGCTGATTCATAGATAGGCATCTATAGAATGGCTCTACCCTGGTTTACCAGGGTTGCCAGACATATGAACACAGAAGGACAATCTTGGCACAAGAGAAGCGAGCACTCCGTAAAGCCAGAGCTGCAAATGCTGAAGCAATAGTGTCCACATTTCTCTGTTCAGTATGTGGCAGAACATTCCGTGCTAACATTGATCTCATCAGCCATCTACGGACACACCGCTGATGGCCCATAATCCATAAGATGTCAAGGTCTTCATCAAAATCGATGGACGAACAACAATTAGCTTACAGAACAGGCTGATTCATAGATAGGCATCTATAGAATGGCTCTATTATTTAATGAAAATAAGTAATCTTTTGACTTAATAATCTAAATAGTATAGTAGATTTATAATAGGAGAACAAGAGTCAAATACTGCTAGACAGTTGCACTTTTCCTCTCTATAGCTTGATTGTATGCCATCGAGACATTGGCAAGTCTTAGTGACCACATAGCTAAAACTCCCCCACTCCAGTTAAACTCTGCCTTATCTTATCTGACCTGAGACAATCCTCCTGGCAATTAAATTTGAAACTCAAGACACAACCTATACATATTTGCTTGTAAATTGTGTGGATAGGAGTATAAATATATGCCAGACTTGAAAGGTTTTTAAAAGCAGTGCTCAGCCTAGTCAGAAAATCTGAGGTTGTAACTGTGGAAGAAAAGAAGTGATGAAGAAGAGTGAGAATGAAAAAAAAACAGTAATAAAACAGGAGTCATAGTGGGAACTCTGGGAAAGTAGCCAGCTGAGTTCAGATGGAATGAGTGGCTGAAGCTGATTTTCTCAGCATCAGGTAAACTCCTTACTTGGGATATGAATTGCTCTAAGAATTTCAATCTGACTTTGCATGCAGGAACGTGAAGTTTTGCTGCCCAGAGAAGCAGAGCACCCTATCTATATAGTTATGGAACCAAAGGATTTTCTCAAATGTCCTGATAAAGGATAACTTCCTGTTTATTTAGAGACAACAGAACAATCCAAATGTATAATAGTTGCTAGAAGATAGCAAAAATGGTTGGTTTGTTCCACAGTTAAGCCTATGCAGAACCTAGAATATGGATAGACATCTTTTGAACCAGAATTGGACAAAGAAGATATACTGAGGATATGACTGCAAGGTACAAGTAGAAATGCTCTGCTTAAGCACAGTTCCTATCGAGACGATCATCACAACCACTTATCAACAACTTCTTTTGTTTTACTGTAATAACTTACTGAAGATCGTTTGCTTAGCATAGTGTTCTTATATACATCTGGGATTTATTAAGAATGCAAATATAGATTGGAAGTGGACTCTAATCCTTTTGGTTTCTATGTGTGTCAACCAAACTTTCAACTTAAGTTCCTACACTGCTATTACTAAAACAGTCATTTTATTGTTGACTTTAATCAACTGCCTTGCTATTTCAAGCTGTAAGATCTGAGGGAGTTGTAACATTTGAGTCACTTCCATGATGGGGGGGAGAGAGGACGGGGGGGGGGAGAGGAGGGGAGGAGTCCCATGGTAGGGAATCAAGAGCGAATAAAAGCTGCTTCAGAAATATTTTTGGCAATGTTACTAGAGAATCTTTAACCAGCTTAGTTTAGCATTTCCATATATAAGCAATAAATTTTACATTTTAGGAGTTGAATAATGGGACAGGACAAGACTGGATTTCTGGCTCTGAAATTACAGGTTTTAATTTTACTTCTAGTCTTCATGCACACAATGGATTATGAATTGGAACTGTGTTTCTTTTCAAATTACCGCTCATTCACTTAACAATCTGCAGCTTTGGGATGTCAAAATATCAATTCCTTCCTTAAACCTTGTCTGCAGTCCCACAAAAGCTATTTCAAATCTGTATTTATTTTAAATAGCAAGCCTCTAATGAGATCATTTAGGTTGTATGATCTCTGAAGTCTCTTGTGAGAACATGGAAATCTTGTACATTCAAGAACAGTAACATATTGCGAGACTTTGGTGTTTATGCTCAAGGTCTCATCATGATTCAAGATGAGGCTACCAAATCTCACAAAACATGTCCCCAATGAATGTTTAAAGTAATTTGAGCAATGCAAAGAAAGCAACAAGTGGAGATATTAACCTAAAATTAGCCTTCTTCTTACCCCATTCTATGCCAACTTATCACCAGTTTTTCTTTCTCTGTTGGTTTGTTCATCATCATTTAAGTAGATGTTTCTTCAAATCTATCTTGGGACTTAAATGAAAGTGGCAACTGCTTGTCAACATATATGTCCAACCTTATGAAGCATCCTTTACAGTAGGAATGGATGGACAAATCTTGTAACACATTAAACAGGGCAGAATTGTGTTTGTGTCCGTGTGTGTAATACAAAAGCAGGCAATGAATATGAATAAATAACATTTCAGATAATTTGACAGAGGCTAGAATCTGGCTTTGCAGGATGCACTGATATACTGCTAGTGAACAATATGTTTGTGTGTACATTGTATGTATGTATGTATTGTAATAGAAATAAATACTCTTCAGATGGATTATGTCATTAGGATAAGACAGCTGTGTTTGTGAGTAGACCATAACAAAGTACATGGAAGCATCAACAAACACAATGACTGCATCTTGGCATAGGCAAGACAAAATACTGAGAGTGTAGAGGGAAATCTGGGAGCACTATAGCTATGTGGTGGGTCCGAGAGGAAGCTGTTGGAAAGAGCTGCTTCCACTTTCAAGAAGCATAAGACATGCTGCTTTCTGCTTTTCCCTTGATTTTTAAACAAATGCTTTGTGGTGCAACAGGCTTTTCTGCTACCTTTTGTAGATCTCTTTCCATGTCTTGCTGTTTCCCCATGGGATGGGGTGGGACAAGAGAAGATGTTTTGGCTTTTATTTTTTGATGAAGTGAGTAGTATTGGAATAACTCCTATCCTTCCTCTCTGGTCTCAAAAAGTTGATGTTAAAAATTCTAGCACTAGAGTAAAACTGTTTCTGGATTTTCTCATGTCCAAAATGTACAATCAGATGACCAGGCAGAACTTGAAGGTAGGGTCAAACACAACTTCAGTTTGGAATCCTTATGTAGCCAGAAGAGACCTAAGTCCAGCCCCCCCCCCCCCCCCGATTCCATTGACTCTTGTCTAGCACCAATTTGCCTTGACAGTTAGAAACCAGATTCTTGTTTGTAGGTAGCATGTAATAGAGTTTTAGTGCATTGAACTCAACTCATGTTCCTCGTTACGTGCCTGCTATATGTATGTATTTATTAAATTTATATAGCTGCCCATCTCACAAAACAAGTGATTCTAGGCAATGTACAGCAAATTTAAAAAGCAATAGTTTAAAAATAATTAATATTAAACTAAACTCCACTGAAGATGTTACCTAGCCAGGTAATGAAACGTTCAGAAACCAACCCACAAGCTTGGAGAATGAACCTTCACCTCAATATTAATATATTAAATATATAATAACATAACATATTATTAAAACATTAAAAACAATAAAACTCAGTTAAAATGGATAAAGGCATGTTAATAAGCCATCTTATTAGTCCAAAAGTTTCCTGGGGTCCTCAGGGCTATTGGTATAACCAAGTCTTAAGGGACTTTCAGAAAGTCAGGGCCTTAGGGAGGAGAATATTCCACAATGTAGATACCAAAGTTGAACAGGCCCATAGCCAGGACCAGCCAAATGATGTAGCACTTTCAATGACAGAATCTGCAGCAAGCCCTCTCTACTACATCTGGTGGGATGGGAAGATGTAATTGGAGAAAGGTTGTATCTCAAATAAAGTGATTCCATGCCATGTAGGGCCTTAAAGGTCAAAACAGCACCTCGAATTGGATCCAGAAACAAACTGGTAATCAATGAAGCTCACGGAACTGAGGTATGATGTTTGTTCTATGAAAAATACATATAACTTTCCACACCACTGCACTTTGTCAAGGCAAGGATGGATGCAAAACCCACATCCCACCCACCAGGGACCATCCAAAAGCACGACCAATGCTGTTTCCATCCCATACCCAGGTCTGAATCCTGTCTGAAAAGGATCCTAATAATCCGTTTCATCCAAGGCTCTCTGGAGTTACTGTGCAACCACCTTCACAATCATCATCCCCAAAAGGGGAGTTTGGAGTTTGGATGAAAATTATCCAGTATTGTGAGGTCCAGTGATGCTTGAGGAAGGGATGAACCAAAGCCTCCTTAAGAGGTAGATGAATGACCTTTTCACTCAAAGCGAATTCACCACCGCTTGAGTCCATTCACATACCACCTCCCGACTTGCATTAACAAGTCTAAAGAATCTAAAGAGCAGATGACTGATATCATACTACTCCACTTCATCAAGCCCAACAGATTCATATCATTCCCAGGACTTTGCCCCAGACAGCTCTCCTGGAGCTACAAGAAGACCAACATCCAATTGTGAGCTAATTGAAACAACTATATCTGACAATTACTAAACAATTTTTTCCACATAGCCCTTCCAAGGGTTCTTTGAGCCCCCTCTACTCAAAAGGGTCGATGTCACCCAAAACAGGACCACAACCTATGTGTGTCCTCAGTTATTTCAAGTTAAAAGTAGTATTTTCCATCTTTTTCAAACCAAACCTTGGCATAAAAATGTACAATTCTTTATTTACAATCTGGCAGTTGCTAAGCTACAATGGTTCGCTGGGGTGCTGAGGGCTTGCCCCTTTCCCCCTCGGGTCTACCTTCTATGGCCTTTTTTTCCTAGAGCTGCAGGAGAACCAGGATACTTGATGCACATATAATGTTCTTTATATATTCTTAAATTGCTAGTATTCTAGCTTATTATTCCAGATTCTGCCAGATCTGATTTGTTATGAAAGAAATGTTCAGAAGATCAGAAGATATATCATTTTTTAAAAGGCTGTCAGACGTAATGCTGGTTATGCCCCATATAAGCGCATTCAAGGTTTTCTAGGTGGTGCTGCCAATAAGATTTGTCAGGGTGTGCTTTCTGCTCTTTTTATTATTTGGGATGGAGGCATTTTGTGTACTCCAGGAGATACTTCCTGGTGCTGTGGACTAATCACTGCCAACACTGGCTTCCTTTTGCAGCACTTAATGATTTTGGATATTTGGGAGCTGGAGTGAAATTTTTTATTTTGGTTTTATATTTATATATTTATATTTACAATACTTTCAGTTTTGCCTTCCAGCCCAATAAGGCACTTCTCATTTCATCCTGGTTCATCTTCCATCCAGTTTACCAATGTGCCAGCCTGGCTATTTTTGGACAGAGGTTTTCTGGTTTTTAGACACATGTTCAGAAACATCCCAGGTGAGAAGTACCAGCAGGAGCATCTCCACACCAGTGACAAAGCAACTTGGAAAGTGATGCATTTGCCTGCATTCACCCAAACCTACTCTACCTTGGTTAATGAAAGCAATTGGCAGCTTTTTTCCTCCTCAACAGCTGGTAATCATGAGTCGGAGGGAGACAAAGGTCAGAGCAATTGCTGTGCTGTTAAATCCTCCCAAGTAAAGCTGAAAGCACCAAATAATTCACAACCATTATTGGGGTAGATGAAAGCTTGATGGTCTGGGCAGAGCAAATTATACTGGTACTTTTTTTTCCTGCCAATTCAAGTACTGGAGGAATGCATCTTAACTCGGCCATGAAGAAAAGTAGTATACTGGGCCTCATTCAGCTGCATAAATGAAATCAACATGGTTTCCCCCCCCTTTTCAATGTAAAGAGCAGTTCAGCACTTATGGACATTAATTGGCTATTGTTCAAAAACTCCACAATCTAGCTCCACAATCTATGTTCTGATGCCAATTATTTGGTTGTGTACAGATTATCCATATTCTCATTATTGAGGATAGTTGCAAGGAAAACCAAGCAGAACAGTTAAGTTTCACAAACTTTGACAATCTGATATCTGGTGTTGTTCTAAAAAGAGCCAGATCATATGACAAAAAAAGTGTCCAAGCAGATAACCAGTTCAGATAATGCAAAAATAGGCTTTACTTTCATCTTCAAAGAACAGAATACTATCAGAGAAGGCTGAGCAGTTTGTTCTAATTTTGTAAAAGAAAATCAGAAACAGGAAAAGAGAATTTGGTTTATCTAAAGCCTCACTTAATGCCTGCATATTTCTCCTATTTCCCTCTTTTCTTAAACAGGACATAGCTGTAATGATGTGTAGTTTAAGGTAAAGACTGCTTCCTTGCTTCTAGAGATATTGATTTGCATTACAATGGAATATAGAAGGAATACTGGAAATTAGCACCTTATAGACTGCTTATAGTACTGTACATAGATACTTCAGGAATTTTCACTGTCGATCTTTGTCTCAATATCAGGTTATCAAATTCTTGGAGACCCTGAATTCCAGTTGCTGCTAATGAATGCAAGGTTGCTTTCATTACAATTTTGCAATTAATCTGACGTCCATAACTGAGACCTGATTGAAAATGACATTTACAAGAAAGTGAAGTCAGTGTTTCAAAGTAAGAAACAATCTGATTCTCCCAAGAATAATCGAGATAGGGCAGCAAAACTAAAAAGTCCTGCAAAAACTAGGAGCTGCTTCAATCAAAAAGTGAAGTGTAAATCTCAAGACAGATCATACACTTTATATAGCAATTTTTAACAAATAGCTAGAAAACCGTCGTTTTAAGCAAGTATTTTATCCTCACACTAGTACTCAGTACCAATAAGTGGCTTGAAGTTGGATTTAAAATGTAGAGACATAATTCCCACCAAACCAAAATTGTTCTCACTCTATATATCTATTTTGAACATGGATCTACTGGTGGTTAAGGAGGCCTTTGGTCCTCATGAAGAAGAATTGCGTGCTTCAAAACTGTTGAGACTGTGGCATGGTTTGTTGGTAGACAGTGCTTGTTTATTTGTGGGGCTGCAGAAAATGAACAGAAGGTAGGCAGCATCCAAAATAGTAGTTTCCCTGCAAGGATTCTTGTGGGTAGTTAATACAAAATAACTCACTGTTTGAGGAAATCAGAATTAAACAAAGTCGCTGTTGACTTGTCCTGTACTGGCTTATTAGGAGGGTGAGTGGGTGTATTTATCAGTGTTTGTGTATATATCTATGTGTTGCTGTGTTTATTATACCATTAGCTAGGATTCAGAAAGGCCTTACTTAGATGACTCAAGTTCTGCAAAGATTGCTTTATAGAGGAAGGATCTATGTATGCAATCTCTTATCTGTGCCTTCAAAGGCAGCACTCAATGGTCTGTAAATGGCTACATGGATATTTCCAGTGGCAGGCAGATTAATGATACATGTTGCTTAGAAGACAAAGAGTAACTCAAACGAACAACTTTGAAAAGGTGGGCATCACTGCAGTGTGCACTGGATATAGCCTGGTTGAATCCAGTGGGCAACACACATTTGCTGAAGTCTTCCTTGGCAAATTCCAAAGTTCCTGTCTAACTTAATGCATTTTTAAAAAATTAAACAATGAATGGCAAGCTAAGGAAAGCTTCAGCAATTTGTATCACCAGTACAACTCCTGAGACCCACAGAGGCATCAGATAAATCGTAAAAAAGACTTCCTGATTTGGATGTTCAATTTCACTTTTATGTGTGCTTTACGACTAACACTAATTTGTAACAGGTAAGATGTCTCTACTGATACTTTACCATCTAGGGCAGGGGTGTCAAACTTCCGGCCCACGGGCCGGATGCATCATAGCGAAACTGCACCCACCACATTGCCAGCAATGGCAAAAAAAGTTATGATACGTCGCAACACGTCACGTAACGTTGCGAGTTTGACATCCCTTATCTAGGGGAATGTATAGTTAAAGCTGTTTAAAACTGCTATTATTTACATTTATTTGTTGTTAATTGAGAAGTCGTATCTGACCCATCGTGACCCCATGGACAACGTTCTTTCAGGCCTTCTTGTCCTCTACCATCTTCTGGAGTCCATTTAAAATTTACATTTATAGATTTTATAAATAATAATTGCAAAAAAAAGTGATACGACTGAGCATTGTCTCATTAATTTCCATTCCTGTCAAGAGGACCACTTACCAAAGGTTGGACTGGTCCAGAGATGAATCATCTAATTTTAAGTACAAATGAGAGTTGAATTTAAAACACCGTAATATTTTCCCTTGGCTACACCAGGTTTCAGCTCTGTCAGGCACAAAAGATCAGGTCCACACTGAAGGTCCAATTAAACTGATTTATTGCTAATCATGCCTATGCACAAAAATCTTCTCAACTAACAGTTAACAATTGCAAGGGTCAATGGAATTCAAGGGAAGTCAGATTTAGTTTGCTTGTGGCTACCTATGGATTCTAGGGAGATCCCTCTTTTAACTCCACCCTCAAGTTCTTCTCCTTCTCCTACAAACTCTAACTAAAGACTTCTGTTAAGTGCTTCTAATGAGATTTTCTAGCACAGGGGTCCACAACCTGTGTGCCATGGCCCACTGGTGAGCTGTGAGGGGATTGCAACTGGGCCATGGAAATGGCTGGTGAGCGGACATGTGCACATCTTCACTTGCATGAGCAGCAGGCGAACATGTGCGCACATGCACACTCCATTTGTGTCAGTGGCAGGCGAGCATGCATGCTGTTCTTGTAAATGGAGCTGCATATGCACACACACACACTTGCCGGCTGCTCGCGCAGAACCATCCCCTCTCCCCCCCCCCCCAAAGTCCGCAAAGCCGGAAACATTGGGGAACTTTGCTTTAGCATTCTGCTTACTGGAAGAGAAATAGAATTGCTATAGATAGCTTGAAGGAGAATGTATGAGAACAAAATAAACGGGGGAAAAGCAGACATGATATGTGCCAATATAGCCAAGATAATCAATTCTTATATTTGTCACTTGTGAGGCTGGGTAAATGATGCAAATTGGATTCCACATTTTGGGCTCCCTGGAGGAAAATGAGATAAAAATATACAGAATAAATATATTTTAAGGTATTCACTTGGCAACCTTCAGAAAGCATCAAATATTTTTTGGGAAAAAAATCATTCTGATGAATTAATAATGATGCAGAAGATTCAAAGACACCACTAAGGCAGACATTACGCCTGATTCACCAGTTGCGGCCTTTTCTGGACCGGGACGCCTTGCACACAGTCACCCATGCTCTTGTCACCTCCCGCCTGGACTACTGCAATGCTCTCTACATGGGGCTCCCCTTGAGGAGCACTCGGAGGCTCCAGTTAGTCCAGAATGCAGCCGCGCGGGCGGTGTTGGGAGTGACTCATCGCTCCCATGTAACGCCGCTGCTGCGCGAGCTGCACTGGCTGCCGGTGGCTTTCCGGGTGCGCTTCAAGGTGCTGATTATCATCTTCAAAGCGCTCCATGGCATCGGACCTGGTTATCTCCGAGACTGCCTTCTGCCTCAGATTACCCCCCACCGGCCGATACGCTCCCACAGAGAGGGCCTCCTCAGGGTGCCGTCAGCCAGACAGTGCCGGCTGGCGACCCCCAGGAGGAGGGCCTTCTCGGTTGGAGCTCCCACCCTATGGAACGAACTACCCCCAGAGATCCGGGTGATTCTGGATCTCCCCTCCTTCCGCCGCGCCCTCAAGACATGGCTATTTAAACTGGCAGGACTGGCCTAAGGGTTATTTTTAACTTGGTTTTATAATATTTTTTTTAAAAAAAATTAATTAAATTATAAAGGCCTTATAATGATATTTTATTTTAATTAACTTTTTAACGTTAGTATTTTTGTAGTTATGTACTTGTTTTTAAAAAGGCTGTAAGCCGCCCTGAGTCCGCAGGGAGAAGAGCGGGGTAGAAATTTAAATAATAAATAATAAATAAATAAATAAATAAATTATTCAACATTTATCAATGTCACTAACATTTCAGAGACTTGAGGAATATTTGTAGTATTTATTTATTTGTTTATTTATTTGCTTATTGCGACTTTTATTGTGCACCACCCAGAGTTCCTCTGTGGGGGAAATAGACTGTTCCTAAATATGATAAATAAATAAAAATAAACTTATATTCACCTCCAATACACCAGCACTCTAAAAGGCTTATGTAGCCTTGTTACAGTAACGGAATTATAATAAAATACAAAAAGTGGTATAATAATATAATGTTTCTACTGCAGGGACTCACAGAAAAAGCATTTATAAAGAAGGAAGTTAACAGGTCCTTCACACTCAACCTTTCTCGGACAAATTGGTAGATAGTAAAGCAATTAATAAAGAATGTGATAGAGCTAAATGTACATTTTAAATACTGTACAAGCTACAATTCCAGTTTCCTGTTTCAACCCTTTTCTGCCACTGTCTATTGCCAGCCATTCTGGTATGTCCTATATATAGCCACAAGATGGCAGTAACAGGCCTAAGATATGAGAAAATAATTTAGAAGGAGTCTTTAACAAAATTTAGCATGGGAAAATATATCCTGCATAGCCTTCCAATTTGTCTGCCTGTAGGCAGCAATCCATAATCTGGGAATATCTTCTGGAATCTATTATTCAATAATATTTGGATCTGTTCCCAAAGCTCAAGGATCTACAGGGGTGAATGATCGATAGGAAATGTTTTTTATTACTAGGAACTCTGTCACATGCCAAGCAATGTTGATTAAGCTAAAGCCAAAGAGACAAAATTCGATCCCATAGAACATTTTTTAAAGGCTATGCATGAATTCACATTCAAGCCTATTCAAATACTGAGGGAAACTCACATCTCAAAACATATTATTAACACATATATCAGTATTTCCATATAAAAATATCCTTCTTCATTTAAATATAACCCATTACAGAGAATTCTTGGCTAAAAAATTATAAATCAGATCTGGCAGAATCTGGAATAACATCTCGAAAAGAGCAGCTTCAGACTGAATATACAAAGTTAAATAGGATCTCTATCGAGCAATCCAACCTGAATTTAAGATTCATAAATTATTCAGTATTCTTGAGCACTTCTGAAATGAGCTCTTGAATTGGCAAAAAGCCAAAGATCTTTATATTCCAATCCTCTGTAAAGATGGTAAGATCAGAAAGAGGAATATCTGCCAAGTAAGTGTTGCATTTTCGTCAGAGTTTCTCAAAGTCTTCCAGCTAAAAGCTCTACTCAAATAAGATTGTTGGGAAAGAGATCATATTGTAAAGCGAAAGAAATCCTTAAATCTGTCTGAAATTTTGTACAGTTTATTCCAAGGGAAAGAACAGATGCCATCACCCGGAATTCTTCTCTCTGACCCATCTCATCCCATTTGGTTGAAATACACACAAAAAGTAACTATTGTTTGTCTTTTTTATTCATGCTGATCAATGAAAAAGCATGAAGTTTCTCTTAGTTTGGAGCTTAAGTCAAAACAGGAAACCTCTGACTTGGTCCAAGTCAAAGTAAGTTGCTTTTAACTAAATTGTCTTTAACTGAAACTTTTAGTCTGAATATACCCCTGCTAAAAACACATCTCCTAAAAGCCAACTCTGGACATGTTGAGACATAAGTTATAAATATATCACTATGCCCCATCCTGTGTGCGTGAGAGAAGAAGGTAGATTTGGTTCACCACTGTGCCCATGCTGGATTCTTGCATAATTACACTGCTTTGCTTTCTATGGATTCTATTTGAGACAAGCAGAACAAACTTTATAAAAAAAAAAATTAATAGGCACAAGTTCTACATCAGGGCTCAAAACAAGAACAAAGTGCATTCAGACCATTTTAACCTCCCAGGACATTTTATGGCAGAGCTCAAAGTGATTGTTTTAGAAAGAAAGGACTTTAACAGCACTATTGAGCAAGAAATTGCTGAACTACATACATCAAAAGTTTCAGACAATCTCAGACAGTCATAACAATCACAACTGGTTTGAACACATTACAATTGTTTATTTATAAGCTATTTGCATTGAAAGATAGAAACCTAATATGGACTTTTTGTTCAAAGAACACAAATGAATTGGTAATGTATGTATTTGAAGATTTAAAAAAGATGCAGATTCAATGAGAAGATGAGGGGATTTGCAAAGAGAGAGAAAGAACAATAAGATTGTAAATATCCATTGAAAAGGTTAGAAGTCATTCTTTAACTTTAGTTTTCTTTTTTTTTCTTGCACTTTTTTTTTCTTTTGATTTGTTATATGACACCCTACTTAAGTCTGCCACACTCTCTCTGATGAATTGATGTAATTCACAAAAGCTTATGCCTTTTATTAATAATTTTATTGAAGTTTTTAATAGTAAATAATACAAACTAAATTAGGGGAGGGGGAGAAAAGTTCAGATGGTGCAGAAAAAAGAAAAAAGAAACAAACAAAATAATAAAGAAGTGCCTTCCATCGTTTATCATACCAAACATAAGCTAATATGCTAACTTTTCACTCTCTATTAAAGTTAAATAAAAAAAGACCTCATCTCCTCATAGCCTAACTTTTAACCCATATGTAATTCAGAAATCATAATCTTTTCAATCCTAGTTCAGGAAAAGGTTACCAGAAATAGTTTATCCCTGGTCAAACAGTCCAACTTTATAGTCCTTTTTGCTATGTAGAATCTCAACCTTTAAATCATTCCAAGAGTACCACAGGATTTGATCTTTTAATTAAATTTCTACCCCGCCCTTCTCCCAGCGGACTCAGGGCGGCTTACAGCCATTTAAAACAGGTACAATATACAAAAATACTGAATTTAAAATGTAATTAAAATAAAATATTAATTATTGGCCTTTTCTTATTAAAATTATTTTAAAACCAAATTAAGATAACCCTTAGGCGAGTCCTGCTAGCTTAAATAGCCATGTCTTGAGGGCGCGGCGGAAGGAGGGGAGATCCGGAATCACCTGAATCTCTGGGGGTAGTTCGTTCCATAGGGTGGGGGCTCCAACCGAGAAGGCTCTCCCCCTGGGGGTCGCCAGCCGGCACTGTCTGGCTGACGGCACCCTGAGGAGACCCTCTCTGTGGGAGCGTATTA
>NW_015389683.1:59945-66341 GCF_001527695.2 Protobothrops mucrosquamatus
AGCGACGAGTCACTCCCATCACCGCCCGCGCGGCTGCATTCTGGACTAACTGGAGCCTCCGAATGCTCCTCAAGGGGAGCCCCATGTAGAGAGCATTACAGTAGTCCAGGCGGGAGGTGACAAGAGCATGGGTGACTGTGCGCAAGGCGTCCCGGTCCAGAAAAGGCCGCAACTGGTGAACCAGGCGTACCTGGTAAAATTTGTATTACAATTTTGGTAATCTCAGATTTGTTGTCTTTGTGGCCTTCAAATTCTATGTTGTTATGTCAAGTAAAAATTTATTGAAGTTTTTCTTAACATCTTTTAAAAGTTTATCCATCGTAATTTGTATCCTTTCTCAGGTATTAGTTATTAATATTTCTGCTGTGTTTAAAAAAAAACCTCTTTGAGGTAAGTAAAAGTTACAGCCAGCTTAGCCATTTAACTCTTCTATCTGGTCCTTTAGTTCCCACCCAGTGACTATTTTCAATCTTAATCAAGCCTCAGTTCCCAATATATCATTTTCCAGAAGTATATTGTTTAATTATATACTTGTGGAAATGATATCTCTTATGCAAAAATAACCAATATTCCAAATCTCCCTGCTCTCCCAATGTGTTTAAAACTTTCCTAAACCAAAATCCTTTTTCCCCCCAACTGTATATTAATTTAAAGTCTTAAGGCTCTGTTTACAATTTCTTAAATTTGTAAATGGTAAAATGAGAAATTGCCATTCAGACTACTTGTATATAATATTCCTATCTCTCCTTCTCAGGAGAGAATTAAAGGATCAGTCTACATACTGGTCTTTCATTCTTCACAGTGGTCATCATCTGTCTCATTCTCAGAAACATCTTCAGTCAGTTGTGACTCACATCAGAAGCCCCAAAGCTTATGCCTTTTAACAAAATTCGTTAGTTGAAAGAGGTGGACTTTGAGCCACCAGTGACTAATACAGCTCTCCTCTTTCTCGTTCCCTAATTATCACCAATTCTGTACATTTCATTTTATAATGGCTATTTCCTTTGGGAGATTCAGTTTTATACCTATGGTTTTTTTTAATTCAGTCTAAATTTTCATTTTCCAAATGATAAGAAAGCCCCCAAAATATCAATTCTGACAGCTTCCTGAAGCTATTTATTCTGTTATGCCTTTCCTCATTTACAGTTTTTCCTTCTGAGAGCTCACTCTAGCTGTCAGGGTCAAAGTGAATCATATATGTGTTTCTTTCATTCCATTTTACTCCCTTCAGAAAAAAAAATCCTTGGAGAATATTCATCTGATAAATTATGTTGCTTAGCTCCTACCAGAGCTCTGCCCCCTGCTTTACAACATCATGCATAGGCATATTTGTAAACATACCATATGCACATGAGTCCCAGCAACCAGCACATTTGCAGGTTTCACCTGAGACCAGCCTATTTGTTCTTTTTTCTCTTTCCCTGTAATTTTATTCATTCTAATCAAATGCCAAATTTAGGACACAATGTGCTATATACGTGTCAACATGCAAATGCCTATGTCATGGAAAGCCTAAGGAAAAGAGACTTCAGTCTAAGTTTAGTACTGCAGTATCTATTGGATTCATACATTGCTCCAAGTATTACACATTATAGCCAGATTTATCTATAACACTAGATCTCAAACACATTACATTTTAGTACTGCACCAAAATCTAAATTGTGTCAGATTCTTGTTGTAAAAGGATGATGCAGTGAGGGTCAGTTCTAATTCCTCTTAGGATAAAGGATTGAGGTCACTAGGATCAGTATTATAATGCTGAATTTGGTAGCAGTGTTAATGTAAAAAAATTATGGAAAAGCACAAATCTTAAACCACAATTTTCCCAATAGTTATGGGCACACATACATACACACACACATATATATATGATATATTTTATATTTTATTTTATTATATTTTAATCAATTTATTATTTATTTATTTGTTTGTTTATTTATTTTATATGGCTGCCCATCTCAAATACATGACTCTGAGTGGCTAACAATATTAAAAATAATAAAACAACTGAGAACAATTACAAAACATCAGTGAACACCACCAGGAAACAGGCTCCATCTCACTACCAGGGCCGCAGTCTCAAGCACAGAACCAAATCTTTGAGGCTTTATGAAAGGTCAGCAGGGCCAATCTGAACTTTGCAGAGATGAGGGCAGGCATCATGGCAGGAAAGGCTCTTCTCCTGCCTCCCCCAGCTGACACTCCCTAACAGATAGGCCCTGGAACATGCCCTTCTTGCTGGACCAGATGGGACAGATAGAAACAACTAGGGAGATATGGTCCTATAAGTAACCCAACCCCAAACCATGATGGGCTTCACAGATAGCAATAGCACCTAAACCTATATATCACTTCATAGTGCTTTACGGCCTTCTCTAAGCAGGTTACAGAATCAGCATATTGCCCCCAACAATCTGGGTCCTTATTTTACCAAACTCAGAAGGATGGAAGGATGGGTCAACCTTGAGCCAGTCAGAATCAAACTCCTGGCAGTCGGCAGAATTAGCCTGCAATACTGTATTCTAACCATTGTGACATCACAGCTCTAGATAACTACAGGTAATCCCTGAGTTACGAATGTTCCCTTAGAAAATGTTTGAAGTTGCACGATAAGCACCCCCTAGTGTTTACAAACAAGTCCCAAAATTACAAATGTTGCAGCACCACAGCAGTCGTTCACCCTTACAAATGACTGCAGAGGCACTGCATCATTCACACTGGCTATTCCCTCCTCCCCCCGGCCGGGTCTCCATAGGCCTTGTGAAGATCTACAAAGTCTTTGTTTCTTGGCCTGTTTCACTACTTCAGGCCTTTGGTGTGTTCGCAGAGAATGGAGGCCTCAAGTACCGCAAGATCATGTGAGATCAGTAGCGCAAAATCTCACGCTATTGATCTTGCGTGATCTCACAGTACTTTAGGCCTCTATTCTCTGCAAACGGATGCCTGGACAAGATCTGTTGCAAAAGGCAAACTGAGGGAAGGCTTGAAACATTAAAGTCTTCCCTGTGTTTGCAAAGCCTTTTGCCATCTTTGCAAAAAGCCTTTGCTGCCAAGAACGGACTCCCAGCTTGACGCGCACATTGCTCTCTTCCATTAGCAAAGGCTTTTCCTCAAGGCCTTTGACACCGAGAACAGAGGCCGGGAGCAATGCACACATCAAGCTGGGGCTCTTTCTTGGGGGCAAAGGTCTTTCCTCAAGCACATTTTGCATGGAGACTGGAAGCCTGAAGTCCTGTGAGATCCCAACACCCAGAAGCTTCCAGTCTTGGTGCCCAAAATGTTTGCAAGCTGGCCGGACACTTTGAGGCAGCGATTTTGCTGACCCAAGCCTCCCGTCAGCTTGCAAACATTTTGCATGGAGACTGGAAGCTTCTGGATGCTGTGATCTTGTGTGGCAGAGAGGCTGGAGAGGAGACAGCTGGAGAGGAGACAGCTCGCTAGATCTTCACAAGGTAACTGACCCAGCGCGGCAGGATGGGGGGAAAAGCAGTTGTGAGGACCATGAGGTATCTCAGTGGGTCAGGGGAGGCCTTGGGTATTCTGAAGCAAGTGGCCTGTTCCATCACTAGCCCCCCACCATGGTCTTTCCACCCTGATATACCTTATATGCACTTAACGAACCGCGCATTTGATTAGTGAATGTGTGGGCAAAAGCAGGCAGTGATCACATTCAAGGTACACTATTCACTCCTACAAATCCTCAAGCTCCATTGCATTCATAACTTGAGGACTACCTGTATAAGCACCTTGAACTATCTAAGGAGAACCAATAGATACTGTAACAAAGCAGTCCATCATAGCTTATACCTGTCTTGAACCTTCCAAATCAGGTACCTGTATGGAAAATGATGGTCAGATTTTATAATACCAGTCAGAAACATAAAATGTACTTCGATTTGACTCCAGGTACTACAAGGACATGTCCATGTTGCCCTCTTGGCAATAATATGGTAGTCTTCTTTCAGGAAGTTTTACTCATTTATTTTTCAATCTTGTGTTGCCAAATAATTACTACCGTAGCATTTCCTATTGGCATCATTTATTCATCAATGCTCATGAAAGGCATGAGTTTCATCTCCTTCCTCCTAACTAATGAGAAAGAGTCTATTCTTGTTGGTCTGATCCATGAACTTTTTTCTTTTCATCTGAGAGACTTTAGAGGTCTTAATTAACTTGAAACTTTGAAAAGGGAAGTAGCTTTATTAGATTTCACCCTGCTTATTTATTTGTTAAGAGGGCTTGTAGTCTAAAAAATTGTAATAAATATTTCTGGGTTGCAGATTGGGCAAGATCTTCCCAGTGGGTTATTAGCAATAGCACCCTGGAAACAGAAGGAAAAAGAGAGTAAGGCTTAAAGGCTCTGTAAGCCATTTGCTAAGGTATGCAATTTGATAGGTATCCAAATTGGAAGACTCTTATTATTGGAAAGGTGTTTTTTTCTAATTCAATACATGGAGAGCATTACATCAGGCTGTGTAATTTCTGATGTTTAGGGAACTCTGCCTTGTTTTAGCTATCTGGCAAAAGGAAAACCAGCACAGCAAAGGGCAGGGAGGGACTCTTTGTCCTTCAGATCTCAATTTCCTATTTTCAGGGGCATTTATGACCGGATTGACATGTTGCACTGAACTATAAACTATGATTTATAAACCATATTGGCTCAGTTCACAGAACATATTCAGCCAAAACCTTTTGAAAATAAAGGAGGCGTATAAATCAAACCTACAAATCAAATAAATAAGTGAAGCTGAACAGGCTACATTATGGTTTTGTTTAATGTTTAAACCCATCCTTTGTTTAAGTCATTCAGGAATGGCACTTTCCACAGGCAGCATAAAGTGATCCAACCCATTTTAGTTATTTCCTTTCTTCTTCTTCCTGCTGCTTCTAGAGACTGAGACTATTGAAGAACAACAGAATTATGTAGAATGGTGCCCTTCATAGCCAAATATCTATTATGTATAAAATAATTCTCCCAACCAACCCCACAGTTGTCTTATTTTAGAGACTTTTTTTAGTTCAGACACAATGCACTATCCACTTAAAGATTTAAGACTGTCATATCTAATGTACCTAACATCCCAATGCATTGTTTTTCCTCTTATCACTTTCCCTAACAAAGAGAATCTCTCGCCCTACACCGGCCCCCCACTGAAATCTGAAAATTAGCATCCCTATTCTAACACCAGGAACCTCATTCACACATTTGCAGCCCAAGAGGGCAATTTGTTTCACGGGAGGGCCTTTTCATCATACTTTCTCCCACTTTGAGGAGGGGAGAAAATATGTTTGCTACTCACAGGCAAGGGGTGGTGAAATAGACATCTGGATACAAAGAATACTTGGCTGTTGAATGGACTGGAAGCAGCAAAAGCAAATTCTGGCTAATTTGCATTCCCTAATATTAGATGCACAAAATTATAGACATGAAGATGATAATAGGACAGATGTCAGCACAGATCTGAAAAAAATAAAGACAACTTGAAAATGTTCTGATTTCATTTAAACATGTGTGGTAACGACTTGTGACAAGCTCTTTACTAAGAGACGTCCGTGTGCCTTGGGATGTATGCACAACTCTGACTACCCAGATACCACAAGATTACAGAATTCCCTGAAGTAGAAACCAATCTGATATTTGAACTCATCATGTGGTATCTGACTATGTGTGAACATATTTGAAGCAGCATATCAAGTCTCCTACTTTAGAAGAAAAATATAAATATATTTATTTTCTAGTAATTGGGTAGGTTAGCATTTGAGGGCATTCTTCTCTTTGCATGACAAAAATGAAATCTGTCTCTAAGAGCAAATGCATTTGGTATTAACATCTTACACAAGGTCTTTAAAATTCCATTTCTCTTGGCGTTATGTCCTATCAAACAAATGAATTAGTTTCATCAAGTCTCACATTTTCACCCCTTAGAAATCAATTCTTTGCCTTATGAAACCCTTAGGTGCTTTCCACAATTACAGCAAGATGGCCAGCTGATGCCCTTATTCCGGAACTCCCTGGTTGCTATGGGGATAGCAGCAGTGCATATACTAAACAGAGATCATAAAAGTTTCAGAGAGTTGTCACTGTTCAGCAGAAAAAGATATCTGAACCTTGAGCAGAAAAGGACCCCCCCCCAATCAGTATATAAGCTAAACTGGGACCAGTTGGCTGCAAAGGGATGAAAGAGAGAGGGATTCAACTTCTTTCCCAATAGCAGGCTCACATCAAAGGAAGGAACTGCATAAGGACCAGTTATATTGGCCAAGCAGCATCAATAGATCAGAATGGCATTTGATACTTGAATGCTTATTAAAGGCATTTGCTGTTGGTTTTATTTAATTACCTGGACAGGGTTTCCTCTCTTGCGACAGTGTATGTTCAACCCAGATGGCTAAATT
>NW_015389684.1:0-8040 GCF_001527695.2 Protobothrops mucrosquamatus
CAAGTTATGGCACAGTTCTCTTTGGGGCCAACAAACACAAGAGCAACGAAGACCCTGAAGGAAAGCTTAGGATAAATTTACAGCACAGAACCAGCCAATAAATGTTATGGACTCTCCCATTATGTGTTAAAGTGGGAAAGGTGATCTCACCACGTAGTTCTGATCTAAGGAAAACTGGCTAAGAAAATCACAAATTCTGCGGGCCGGAATCCTGAGAGATCAGGGGTCTTCAAACGTGGCAATTTTAAGACTTGTGGATTTCAACTTCCAGAATTCCTAAGCCAGACATGCTGGCTGGGGAATTTATCTGGGCGTTGAAGTCCACACGGCTGCCAAGTTTGGAGACCCCTGTGATGAATCAAGAAGAGAAGAAAAAAAATAGCTGGTCACTTCCTGTATGATTTTTTTTTTTAAAAAAGCCAAATTATCTGTTGTTGTTTGTCTTAATCTCCACTAATAAAGAAATCATTCTATCACAGAGTTGGAAAGCAAAAATGTTGCATCTATCTTAAATACCTTTTCCTACAGAGCCCTTAGAAGTATATTGTGTTGGGGAGCTTCTCAGCTCTCCTAACATTATTACTACACCGTGTATCAAAGAATCCCATAGGGCAGCTATGCCCAATGTGTTGAAATGACTCCTTTTACCTGTTCTAATTTGCCCTCCAATTAAATTCCCAGTAAACAACAGTGTGGATGAGATCAAGTCAAGGAAAGTAGACCGGAACTGCAATGCTGTACATACTTATTGAGAAGAAAGTCTTATTCTTTCCATAGGGCTTCTTCTGGAGATTGCATCCATGGACAGAAAGCCTGAAAGAATTGTTGGGAATAAACAAGAGCAGAACTGACGACTGGATCTCTTCTTACCTTCATGGAAAGAAGACGCGTTAGGTAGATCTCCGGAATCGCTTTGGCTCTCTCCCGTTCCCGCAGGCTCCCTCGCCGATGTTTAGGCAGCTCAGGTTCCTCGGTCGGTTTCACCAGGTGCCAAAGCTTTATGCCGCCCTCATCCGCATCCTCCAGCATTGGGGTTTCTAAAACACAAGCCAGCATAAGGCCACTCTGGATGATTGGCAGTAGATCATCAGATGGCAGATGCTCAGTTTCTCAATTGAACAATTTTTTTTCTTTCTCTTTAAATTAACTTGCTACTCCAAACTGGTTTGATAATTAACTTTCAGTCCATTTTGTTCCTTTGTCCATTCAGTCCACCCAAGCTGCTTTTCCCCCAATAACCAAATAAGAGTTGGAGTGGTCACTCACTCTCTCCAGGGATGTAATCCTGATTCTCCCTGGGAAGGTGCTTGGTCATACGAGGGACCAGTGCAACAGTGGCTCCATCAGGCACCTGAGCAGGCACAAAAAATGTGGGTTAAACAGCTTTCGGGACTCAACATCATGCTGCATTGTCTTTCCGCAAAAAGTATTTGGAAGTTGGCATTTGAGATTAGACACTTAACACCACCTTATCTCCTTGTGTGCTAATGTGATATAATCTATATGACATAATATGGCTTTTGATATAATTAAAGTAGAATCTACCCAGTTCAGCAGTGTCCATAATTTAAAATGATTGGAGATTGACAGGACAGGCTTTACCTCCAAAATACTTAGGGGTCAAGATTTCCTTATGAAGAATTTATTTTTAAAACTAACCTCTTTGATTTGATCACAGCATTTGTTGTTAATGGCAGCTAGTTATTTATTTATGCATATATCCTGCTTTTCCTCTATCAAAGCAGTACTCAGAGTGGCTTTTCACATGCATGTACTTTATTGCAGGGGGTCTTCAAACTTTGCCCTTTTATGACTTGTGGACTTCAACTCCCAGAATTCCTCAGCCAGGCACGCTGGCTGAGGAATTCTGGGAGTTGAAGTCCACAAGTCATAAAAGGGCAAAGTTTGAAGACCCCTGCTTTATTGCAATCAATAGGTTAAGGAAACATTAAAACCTAGCAATTATTATATAATATTTGATGGCACGTTTTTACCTCAGCAGCACAGAATTTAGCCAAGGCGTCAGTACTTTATTCATAAAGTAAAAGCTTTATACAACTATGGCCTAGTTTTCCTGAATACTGACACAGAAGAGGTAAAGTAAGAGAATTAAATTTCCCTTTACAAATTTCAGTATAGCAGTAGAGGGTATAGCTGATTAATTTCATCTGAATCACCAGAATAAACTAATTTAGATAAGAGGATTTTAGAGTATCTGACAGAGATGCTGGTGGTAACACAGCACTCCACGCTCAGAAAAGATATTAACTACTTGCTAGCATCCAAGGTCAACTTGAAATCCAATTTCCTGTCTTATATGGCATCCTACTGACATGCAGTTGATACTCCCTATCATTTATCCTTTGCATGAATGTGCATCTGGCCTTTTCATTAACAACAACAAAAAGATAGTAAAGGATTCTGCTATCCAGTCGTGTCTGACTCCAGGGGGTGGCGTTCATCTCTGTTTCTTAGCCAAGGGAGCCAGTGTTGTCTGAAGATGCTTCCGTGATCATGTGGCCAGCATGATTATATGCCGAGGCGCACGGAATGCTGTTACTTTCCCACCACACGACAAGGTGGGACCAAAGTGGTACAAAAGTGGTACCTATTTATCTACTTGCATCTCATGCTTTTAAACTGCTAGGTTGGCAGGAGCTGGGAAAAGAACGGAGCTCACCCTGTCATGCAATACTTGGGACTTGAACCTTTTGGTTGACAAGCCCAGCGTCTTAACCACTACATCATCAAGCCCCCATGCCCCAGGATAAAAAAGAACCTGGCTTGTGAGTCTAGAAGCTGCTAGCTTGAATTCTATAGCCTCTCTCTAGCCTGGAGAATAGTCATCTGCCAATAGGTTAATATACAATGATAGCAGCAGACAAGAAGATGGGTAAACCCTGGTTTCCAGCAAAAAACCTCGTAAATTAGTCATGGGACCCAGGGATGCTGTAAACAGCCATAAATGCGGGTCATTTGCCAAGCATCCAAAATGCAGTCATGTGGCCGCCAAGGGGGCCCTGGGCACCAGAACACCAAATCCAGGTCAGAAGTCCCTTTTTTTTGTCCATTGTAACTTTGAACAGTCTGAGTGACCAGCCATAAGTTGAGGACTACCTGTAGTTAACAGAGGGTTGCCTGCAATTGCAGGTAGTCCTCAACTTACAACCATAGTAGTAACTGTGAGAGGGACCTCGGAGTCCTAGTGGACAATCACTTAGATATGAGCCAGCAGTGTGCTGCAGCTGCCAAAAAGGCCAACACAGTGCTGGGCTGCATTAACAGAGGGATAGAATCAAGATCATGTGAAGTGTTAATACCACTTTACAATGCCTTGGTAAGGCCACACTTGGAATACTGCATCCAGTTTTGGTCACCACGATGTAAAAAAGATGTTGAAACTCTAGAAAGAGTACAGAGAAGAGCAACAAAGATGATTGGGGGAATGGAGGCTAAAACATATAAGGAACGGTTGCTGGAATTGGGTATGTCTAGTTTAATGAAGAGAAGGACGAGGGGGGACATGATAGCAGCGTTCCAATATCTCAGGGGCTGCCACAAAGAAGAGGGAGTCAAGCTATTCTCCAAAGCACCTGAAGGCAGGACAAGAAGCAACGGATGGAAACTAATCAAGGAGAGAAGCAACCTAGAACTAAGGAGAAACTTTTTGACAGTTAGAACAATTAACCAGTGGAACAAACTGCCTCCAGAAGCAGTGAATGCTCCAACACTGGAAGTTTTTAAGAAGAGACTGGACAGCCATTTGTCCGAAATGGTATAGGGTTTCCTGCCTGAGCAGGGTGTTGGACTAGATGACCTCCAAGGTCCCTTCCAACTTTATTGTTATTATTATTGTTGTTGTTGTTGTTCCTTCAAAGTTACAATGGCACTGAAAAAAGTAACTTATGATCATTTTTTTACGCTTACGATCATGGCAACATCCCTGTGGTCACGTGATCAAAATTCAGACACTTTGCAACTGGCATGCATTGATGAAGATTGCAATGCCCCAGGGTCATTTTTGGGTGACCTTCGGACGAGCAAAGTCGATGGGAAGCCAGATTCATTTAGGAACCATGTTACTAACATGTTGACAACTGCAGTGATTCACTTGATAACTGTGTCAAGAAAAGGTCGTAAAACGGGGCAAAATTCACTTAACAACTTTCTTGCTTAGCCATGGAAATTCTGGGATCAATTGTGGTCGTAACTCAAGGACCGCCTGTATCTACAGGGACAGAGGCTGTTCCAGTGATAGGCAATTTATTCTTCTTATTTACTCTGTCCTGGAGGACTAGCTATAAAGGTTGAATGTCTGCGGAGATTCTCAATCGTCCAGATCATGGTTGTTCCAAAGGTGCTTTTCAAAAGGCAACTGGACTTTCTTGGGTTTTTTTCCTTGAAAGTCCAGCCGCCTTCTGAAAAG
This sequence comes from Protobothrops mucrosquamatus, assembly GCF_001527695.2. Lineage (NCBI taxonomy): Eukaryota > Metazoa > Chordata > Lepidosauria > Squamata > Viperidae > Protobothrops > Protobothrops mucrosquamatus. The sequence continues at coordinate 4,427 of NW_015389684.1, forward strand.
CACCTTTGGAACTATAAAGGCTGAACTTTAAAAACTCTTATGGGAGTAATAATAAGAAGTTGGTTAAGAGCTTTCCAGATGCAGCAGCATTGATTGGGACGAGTTGTTGTCTGAAGATGTGATAAAATGCCTAACTGACTTTCGAAATACCAAAGGAGACAATTAAGGGGGGAAACGGGGAAATTAAGACAATAGATTTTGAAGTCCAGGGTAGGGAGGAGGTAGGAGAAAGAGACTGAGAGTAATTCCACTTTAACTTTACTACATATAAGTTGAGCTAGAGAATTGCTCTGGCAGGTTTTCGAGATTCTGTTATCTTTCCAGAAACCCAAATGGTTCTTGTTTGCTGCGCTTGCCAGCCTTGCAGAACTTAACAGAATGTAAAAAGAATCTGTTTTGAAAGGTGGCAGAATGCGGGTGCTAGGAAGCCAAAACTATTGTTCAATGGCTCACTGATTACATCTTAATAGGCCGCCTAGGGACTTAATTATTTCTTTTCAGTCCGGCCAGAAATCTTTCTTTTTATATATATATATAAATATTTTATTAGATTTTATATGAGTAAGGAAAGAATAGGGTAAGTATGGGTATAGGGAAGGGTAGGAGTAAGGAATTGAGGATAGGGTAAGGGAAGGTACAATAATGGGGTAACCCCCAACAATAATCTCATGCTTTAACAAGCAGACTACCATCCGGATATGCATATTGAGTAAACATAGCTTATATAATACTAATCAATTATAGTAAATAGAGTTGGCTATAAACGTATAATTAGAAATTAACAAGTAAATACAATTCCTCTAAGTAGATAACCTTAATTAATAAGATATCAGCTGATTCTAACTGTCGCTACTAATATTTAAAATCACTAATAATAACGCTATTATTAACATAAAAAATAAAGTTTGGTGAAAAACCTAAAACCATATATTCCATTTAATTTCAAGCTCTTTTCTCATTCTATCGTATTTCTAACCATTGATAAATTTTTCCCCAAGTTTTAAAATAAATTGAATCTTCTTTCTCTTTCATCTCCAAGGTTAATCTATCCACAGAAATCTTTCTTGATGCATACAGACTAGTTCAGTGGTTCTCAACCTGTGGGTCGGGACCCCATTTGGGGTCGATCGACCATTTCACAGGGGTCGCCAAGCAAGGCTGTCCGCCATTTTTTTTGTCCGCCATTTTTTTCCCCTTTTCCGGCGGGTGCCTTACCTCCCTTGGGCTGGGCCAGCTGGTGGTCGGCCTGCTCCGTCTCTGCCACTTGCCAGCTATGCCTCGGCCGGCGCAGGGGGCGGAACCACGCATGCGCGGCACTCCTGGGCAGGGAAAGTCCTTGACTTACGACCGGTTGGGTAGTCCTCGACTTACAACCGGTTTAGTCCTCGACTTATGACCGGTTTAGTCCTCGACTTACGACTGGTTGGGGTTGCGGCATTAAAAAGGTTGAGAACCACTGGACTAGTTGGAAGAGTCTACCATGGAGGGGAAGATGAGAAGGTTGCCAATTATGACTTACGACCAGCGTTTTTTTTGTTAAAAAAAAAGAAGTGCCGGAACTCACACACGTCATACAACCTGCCTTGCCTACCCTACAAGGTTCCATCCAAAAAAGGTGCCGGAACTCCGTTCTGGGCGTTCTATGACAAAAAAAAAAGCCCTGCTTACGACCATAATGGAAGCTGCCTATTACTGTTGCAAATCATGCCGGTCAATATGAGTCACCCACGTGATCAACCTGATTTTATGATCTGTTTTGCAGCACTTGTTAAGTGAATGCTATAGGCAGTAAGCAAACTATGGGCCAGTTTTGTCAAAAACCAGATCTAAAATGCCGGTTTTCACCAAAATGCGATCATGTGATTATGAGATGGTATAAACGGCCATTGCCAGGAACCTGAAATTCAGTCATGTGACTGCGGGGGGGGAGGGAGGGAGGGAGGGAGACAGCGATTGGAACTTGGGAACTGGGTTGTAAGTACCCCTGTGGATGTCTGTTGCAACTTCAACTGGTCGCTAAGCAACCGGTTGTAAGTTAACAACTTACCTATAGTCACTATCTTTGATCTCACAGGGGAGGAATTATGCTCCTCTTGTTCATTAGTGTGAGCATCCCTTACGTTGCGATTTTGTTATGTTGTCTCAAACAATGGTTTTGTTTTAGGATTGAGACCTTCTCAAAAACAGCTATTGTGGTATGAGTTGTAGGCAACCATTGACTAATATAGAATTCTGACACTGATCAATGTTTATTGTCAAAACGAGTCCCAGTGATTGCACTTCAACAGAAAGTGACTGAATGTGAATAGAAGGAGGAGATGGAGGTTCCTGGGTTATAATTGTTTTAAGTCTGCTATTTACCCTGCTGTTATTTATACTGTGGTAAATGTTGCAGTAACATTTATTTCCTGGTGGTCCTAAGCGTGTCCATTTCCTGGCGAATGAAGGCGAATGTATGTGTCCCGGGATAATGTTGCAGGATCCAATGTGGGTCGGTCACGGTTTTGTCTTCCGAGCTTCCAGACTTGTGCTGGAGCCCATCCACAGGGACCTTCTCTCTAACTAGCACGAGGAGACAAAACCTCTAGTCCCGGTGACTGACCCAGATTGGATCCTGCAATTTCCTGTCATTCAGCACAGGGGTCCCCAACCCCCAGTCCATGGACCAGTACCGGGCCGCAGCATGCCAGCAACCAGGCTGCACAAACAAGCAAAGCCCCATATGCAGGATGCAGGAAGCACACAAAACCGAGCCCCCTCCGGTCCACGGAAAAACCTCTCTCCACGTAACCGGTCCCTCGTGCCCAAAAAGTTGGGGACCTCTGATTTAGTAGACTTTCCAGTTGCCTGCCCAGCAACAGGGCATTGTAATTTCTTTTTGGGTGTCATCAGTCCTCTCAGTGTGACTCAAGAAGGACTGGTTATATCTCCTTTTCCCAATGTCAGTGATGCATTGGGCCTCAGGTTGAAGTTCATGTCAGATAAGGGAATAGGCTACCTCAGTGGTGGCGAACCTATGGCACGGGTGCCAGAGGCGGCACTCGGAGCCCTCTCTGTGGGCACACGTGCCATTGCCCCAGCCTCACCTCCTCCCACGACCCCCTCACCAGCAGCCCCCCTGGAGGAGAGTCGTCCCCAAGCGTGGCCCACGCGGAGCAGCGCAGCCAAGGACATGGCAGCCAGGCAGCGTGGACAAGACTCTGCCCTCACGCCCCATCGGGCACAGTTCATGCTACAGGGCATGGGGAGAGGGCATGGCCGCCATGGCGCTGCTGGGCTGCCTGGGCGATCTGTGGCGGGCCCTGGAGGCGGTGAGTGGCCCTGCGGGCAGGTGGAGTGGGGTGGGGGCGGGGCAGGCGGTGGAGCAGGGGCAGGGCCAGTTTTTGGTCACTCGGTCTCTAAAAGGTTCGCCCTCACTGAACTACCTAGAAACCTAAGTTTTCCTCCAGTTATGTGGAGCTCCTTGAAAGGATGGCTTTTCCTTTTTTCCCTTTTTCCATTGCTTTAAAAGGATTGCTGTTCCAGTGCTGGCCCTCCTCCTTTTTGAAGTGGCTAGCATTATTTGGAAACCAAGCAAGGAAAACTTAGAAAAAATGATGGCAGGCAGAAATCAA
>NW_015389684.1:10467-13190 GCF_001527695.2 Protobothrops mucrosquamatus
GCTGCCGCCGCCGCCAGCCGGGGCATAATACGGTAAATAAATACGAGCATGGGGATCCACGTGTGAACGAAGCCCCACTCCCCCTCCCCTTTTGCTTTCGCTCTCGAGCCGGCGCTTTTTTTTTCTTGAAATTTCCCTCTTAAAATGAAGGTGCGTGTTATACGCCTGTGCGCGTTATACGCCGATAAATACGGTAATCGCAAACTAGAACAGAGTGTCTGTTGTTAAGCAAGGTGGTTGTTTTGAATCACGGCCAATTTTGCAAGCTTTTTTTTTTTTTGCCGAAGTTGTTAAGTGAATCACGGTTAAGTAAACCACGGGGTTGTTAAACGAATCAGGCTTTCCCCATTGACTTGCTGGAAGCTATCTGGGAAAGCTGCAAATGGCAAATATTTATAGAAATAATACAGACGGGAAATAAAAGAAAACAATTTTAATAAAATTTAAAAATCACATGAGCCCATCATGCTGCAACTGCTGAAAATACATATTGGTTACTAAGCGCCCCAATTCTGATCATGTGACCATGGGGGGCACTGGAATGGCAGTAAAGTATGAGGATCAGCCGTTAAGTCGCTTTTTTTCAACACCGCCGTAATTTTGAACAGTCAGTAAATGGAAGAGTAACAAAAGGTAAAGGTTTCCCTGTCCAGTCGTGTCTGACTTAAGAGGGCGGTGCTCATGTCCATTTCCTAGCTGAGGGAGCCAGCGATGTCTGAATATGCTTCCGTGGCCATGGCAATATCTATGCCAAGGCACACAAAATACTATTACCTTCCCATTGATGTGGTATCTATTTATCTACTTGCATGTCCATGCTTTTGAGCTGCTCGGTGGGCAGGAGCTGAGGGAAGTAACGGGAGCTCACTGTTGTGATTCCTCGTCAGCCAGTGGACCCGGTAGCTGAGTCTGGGGAATCAGAGGAGGAGGAGGGGCCTGGAGTGACATCAGAGTCAGAGGAAGGCTCTGATGAGCTCCAAGACTTACAGTCTGACGAGGAGCCTGGCCCCTCCACTCGTGCTCAGGCTGAGACACAGCTGTGCTGGGAGGCTGAGTCAGACTGTGAGGACTCACAGCTGAAAGACATCATGGATGCTTGCAAATGCCGACAGGCAACGAGAGTTGGACAGAGGAAGGCAATGGGGCGGCTCCAAAGGCAAAGGAGAAGGCATTAGGAAGCCACGCCTTGGGCTGCATAATAAAAGGGAAGGTGTGGGAGGTGCTGGTCGCTGAAGGCAACCGTTTGGAAGAGATCAGGTTTCATTGAATTTGTGTTTTGTTTGCATTTGCCTTTGGACAATTTCCGTTTGGAAGAAATCAAGTTTCATTGAATTTGTGTTTTCTTTGCCTTTGCCTTTGGACATTTTTCAGGTCTGTAAATAATAACAACTCAGTTCCAGCCTGCTTGTTGGAAGAGAGGTTTCTCCTTGTGAGTTTAACAAGGACTCACGTAGGCTGGGACAGAACACTCACCCCATCATGCGGTGATTGGGTCTCGAACTGCCAACCTTCCAGTCAACAAGCCCAGAATCTTAATTGCTAGGCTCTCTGTAGTCTAATTCTAAGGGAGAGTATTTTCATGGACTTCTGAGGCAGAGAAGACCAAAAAACTCCTTGCCTTAACCCTCTTACCTTTTGGAAGGTTCCAGGAGCAGAAAGATGCTTACTGAGAAAAGGCCAAGAGCTGGTCTTATCCCGAGTTAAGCTAACCGCCGCAGAGAGGGCCATAAAAGTAGGAGGGCTTCCCTCACCTTATAGTGTTGCAGTGTGTTGAGCCTCTTCCAGCTGCCCTGGACGATTGAAGTCACATCTTCATCAGAGAGGATGAGATGCCCAGCCAGCCCAGACCGCCATTCTGTTGTCAACACATACAAGACAAATAGCAACTTGTTTGGGAGCAGCACTCTGCAAAATTCCACATTTGTTCATCCGGCATACCACTGGCTACAGTTAAGTCAAGTGATCCTTCCCTCAGGGCCTTCCTATTGGCTCATTTGGATTGCTTCGGAAATGGATGGGATACTGGTGTGCAGTTTCCTAGCAACCTGGACAGTGCTGCCATGGGACACTGGCCAGTGGTCTCCCACTTTGGGGGGGGGTCTTACTCAAGGTGGCCCTTCCAGCAGTCTTTGACTCACCCAAGTCAAGCGAGTCCGGGTCAGGTCGATGGCAATAAGGTGTCCCTTTGTAGAGCTGGTCCAGGATCTTCTCTTTCACTTGGGTGATTGTGTCGCAATCCAGACCCTTCACCAACACTCCCTGGCTGTCCTCCGTTCCTCCCCCTGTGTTCCCTGCTTGCGACAGCGCAGTTAATGTCTGCAAAAACAAGAAATCAAGACCAACTGATTCAGTGTATTCCCCTTCTTCTTCTTCTTAGCTTCTGGCAACCACAGGAGTGCTGGTGGCTCCTTCTGTTGTCTTAGATTAGAACCGAACGAATTAATTAATTGGAGGTACACGTTGCTTCCATTTTATCCTCATAGTCACTGATTTGGCTCATGGCTTATGCAACACTCCTTCCCCGTGACCCAGTTGGTATGTGCCAGCCATGCAAGAGTGGAAATGATGTGATCAGCTATCAGAGAGCCAGTGAAAAGGAGGGTGGGAGGGTGGCTTCCCTCCCCACTCCCTGTCATGAATATGATTTGGCCAGAATGAAAATCACTGAGGGATAGGTGACACTGCAGATGAATTTGGGGGGTGGGGAGGGACTTACAAACTTT
>NW_015389684.1:15886-18093 GCF_001527695.2 Protobothrops mucrosquamatus
GTTCCTTATATGTTTTAGCCTCCAGTCCCCTAATCATCTTTGTTGCTCTACTCTGTACTCTTTCTAGAGTCTCAACATCTTTTTTTACATCGTGGTGACCAAAACTGGATGTAGTATCCCAAGTGTGGCCTTACCAAGGCCTTGTAAAGTGGTATTAACACTTCACGTGATCAATTGCGTGGTCCAAGATTGGTTCTAGCTGGGTGCTTCTTCCCGAGAGGTCCATGACCGGCCCTTACCAGTGTGCGATATTCTAGGTCTTCTCGGAGAAGTCGGTTGTCATTCAGGGTGTACTTGGCCTTCCCAGTGACCCAGTCCACAGGACCCTTGTCTACTTGGTGCTTGATACCCCGGAAGAGCATATACAGGGGCTCCCCAACAGAGTCCTAATGGAGAAACAGAGAAATCCTCATCATCTCTAGAGTTTCCACCTTGCATTCCTGACCTTTTAGCTGTCGATGAGAACTAGGTCAGGGGGGATGACTGAAGCCTTTGGCCAAAGGTTCGGTGCCAAAGTTTAACTTTCATCCGGCAAACAAATCCAGTCTGATGTGTGCATCATTAGTAAGCCGTGCAAACGTATTATAAAATGATGGCTCTTAGGAAAGGCATCACCTGGGTCTGAAACCCTGGAAACAGGGTCTGAAACCCTGTTCATAAGGACATTCAACGTTCAATGCATAAGGTGAGCCAATCTGTTTTAGTCAGCAGCTGGCCTGCTTGCAGCAGTATTAAAAAAAAAATGTCTGGGCTCAGCCTAAGCACTAGTGTGCCAAAAACAGGCATGGTATAGATTCCTATTTCACAGGTCTGACCGTTCCCAGTATGTCATCATGTCACTAATTTAAAAAAAAAAACAACCCACTTGGCTAGAATGTCTTGTTCCTGATCCAGAGCCAACTCCAGACTCTTATTCATCTGCTTTAGCAATATTTAATGCACAAGAGGAAACTGGAGTCTTGGGTGTCTCACTAAGCCTTCTGTACCCCTCCATCAAGATGCTAACAGCTGAGAATTAAGGGGTCCTTGGCGTTATCAGAGCAGAGCTTTATGCAGCTATCTAGCTGAGAAGTACATGATATAGAGGTTGATGGATGGAGTTGATGGATGTCTCACCCTGACAAACGCGTAGAGGCAGATGGACATCCAGTTGGTCAGCAGCTTTTCAACCACAGTTTCTGTCCTGAAAGAGACATTGAAGTTGTTTCAACCTTGACTCCACTGTACATTGTTCTTCAGCGCTAATAAACCTCCCAGTTGGTTTAAAGAAAGCGAAAACAAAGGGCAATAAAAATCAAAACTTAACACTGAGAAGGGAGGTAAATTCAGTTCTCTTTAAAAAAAATAAAATTCTTTGAACATCATGCAGAGTACGCCTGCCTAAATCTCTTGTGAGAGGTGGACACTGTCAGCTTCTTATGGAAGGGATTCCATAATAATAATAATAATAATAATAATAATAATAATAATAATAATAATAATAATAATAATAATAATAATAATAATAATAATAATAATAATAATAATAAATAAATAAAAATAAAAATAAATAAATAAAATAAAATAAAATAAATAAATAAATAAATAAATAAATAAATAAATAAATAAATAAATAAATAAATAAATAAAGTTGGAAGGGACCTTGGAGGTCATGGAGTCCAACCCCCTGCTCAGGCAGGAAACCCTACACCAGGGCTTTTCAACCTTTTCACCCATTGTACCACTTTTAGGATATGGCAACATCCGAGTACCACCAGTCGCCTAGCAAGGTGTCAAAAACTTGATGACCCAAAAAAAAAAGGAAAAAAGTGATAAAGTACAGGTAGTCCTCGACTTACAACGGTTCGCTTAGTGACTGTTCGAAGTTACAATGGCACTGAAAAAAGTGCCCCGCAAGCCACAGCCGAGCAACACACCTGCCTGCCCGCCCGGCCGTGCTCTTCCTCCTGTCCGAGGTTTTCATTATTGTGAGCATTTCTGTTGAGGATTGACAGCAAAGGTGGGGTGGGGGGGGGTGTTTGGTTTTTATTCCCCCCGTCTGCTGGGTGGTTGCAGCAGGTTTTGGTCACTTCACATGACCCTGGGACACTGTGACCGTCATAAATATGAATCAGTTGCCAAGCATCTGAATGTAAATCACAAGACCCTGGAGATGCTGCAACATTCCAGCTGATCGGCGCTTCTTCTGGGCTCAGCAGAAGCACCAG
>NW_015389684.1:20731-24491 GCF_001527695.2 Protobothrops mucrosquamatus
TGTTTTAGCCTCCAGTCCCCTAATCATCTTTGTTGCTCTTCTCTGTACTCTTTCTAGAGTCTCAGCATCTTTTTTACATCGTGGTGACCAAAACTGGATGCAGTATTCCAAGTGTGGCCTTACCAAGGCATTGTAAAGTGGTATTAATACTTCACGTGATCTTGATTCTATCCCTCTGTTAATGCAGCCTAGCACTGTGCTGGCTTTTTTGGCAGCTGCAGCACACTACTGGCCTGGATCCTGCATGGTAGAACTGTGTTTTATGTGGTTAATTTGATTTGATTCTTTATTTAAAACATACCTTGGTGAGAAAGAGCTTGCTGTTGAGAAGATTAGAGAGCTGCACCAAGCCTTGTTCAACCGTCTGCCGCCGAGATTCAGGCACATCGAGGTCCCTTTGCAGGGGTGACTCCCGGTGGCCCGGGAAAAAGATGCGTTCTGCATAGGATTTGTAATCCAAGAAAGGAATCCCAGTGCCAACCAAGTCACTGGTGAGATCCATCATTTCAGTCATGAGGTCTAGAAACAGAGGAAGCACACAAGTCATACGGAAGTGAGCTGAGAAGGGAGGGGTCTCATAAACGTAGAAAACTAAAAATGCTTCCGCCTTACATCAGGAACTGAGCGAACATGTCTTCTTCATCTATGAGCGTGCACTCAGGGCATTTAAGCCAGAATGGAATAACTCGCCGTAGCCAACTCGCTACGGCCATTTCACCATGGCCACCTTGCCGTGGCCATTTTACCAAAGCCATCTTGCCGCGGCCATTTCACCACGGCCATCTTGCCGCGGCCATTTCACCACGGCCATCTTGCCGTGGCCATTTCACCACAGCCATCTTGCCGCGGCCATTTCACCACGGCCATCTTGCCGCGGCCATTTCACCACGGCCATCTTGCCGTGGCCATTTTACCACAGCCATCTTGCCGTGGCCATTTTACCACAGCCATCTTGCCGCGGCCATTTCACCACGGCCATCTTGCCGCGGCCATTTCACCACGGCCATCTTGCCGCGGCCATTTCACCACGGCCATTTTGTCACGGCCATTTCACCATGGCCATCTTGCCACATCCAAGTCACCAGGGGACAACTCGCCTTGGGGTAATTCCATATGGGATAACTCAACACGCTAAATATTATCTGCCCTTCTTTCTTCGATGTTATTTTCATTGACAAAAATGGAAAAAAGGTAGAAGAAGCAGTGGTGGATAGCATCGCATTGAGTTATCCCATGTGAATTGTCCTGCGGTGAGTTGGCTACAATAAGCTGGCCACGGCAAGATGGCTGTGGCGAGATGACCATGACGGGTTGGCCGTGCCAAGACAGCGGTGGTGGAGTTGGTTTTTGGCAAGATGGCTGCAGCGAGTGGGCTGTGGAAACCTGGCCCCGAGCAAGTTGTCCTAGTCCCCATTTAAACAACATATTAAAGACCAGGAGATCCAAAAGGACTTATATGCTGTACTCAAGAATGCTTTCTTGAGACCCCCTTCATAAACCAGCAAGATACCTATATTATATAATTGTTTCTAAATTTCAAAAGGCACTAACTCTACCATGTTGTAATGTTCTCCCACAGCAGTTCTGGAGGCCCGATATAAAAACGTCCCCTATGAGCTGAGTGTGCCCTTATGGACAAGGGGCCATTGAAGCCACCGCTCATATGCTGTTGAATTGTTCCTTCTATAATAGAGGTCCCCAACCTTTTGGGCACCAGGGACCGGTTCCCTGGAGAGAGGTTTTTCCGCGGACAGGAAGGTGCATGGTTTTGTATGCTGCCTGCATCTCGCATATGGGACTTTGCTGGTTTGTGCGGACCGGTTGCTGGCATGCCGCGGCCCGGTACTGGTCCATGGACCGGGGGTTGGGGACCCCTGCTCTATAAGGATTCCTGGGCTCATGACTCCTTACCTGGTAAAATATCCTGGAAATTCTGATCTCTTTTATGTACAGCTGTCACTATCAGATCCATATGAGATTAATTTCTTTGAATGTAGTTAAATTCTATTATGGTGCCTATAAAATGAGGCAGAGTTTGGCCGCTCATTGGTGATCTCACTACTGACCGTAACGCAACATTAAGTCTTGTTTTGTTCTGCTCTATTTTTTACTTTATTTTCACGTTTTAATTTTTAACTCTGATCTGTGACTGTAAGAAAGGATTGAATTGGAAGGAGAGGGAAGTATGCTTTCTTTTACCTGTAAATTCTTTTTTGCACCGATCCCGAACGCTTGTTTCCAGATTTTCGAGCTGGATTTGAACTTTTTTGTAATCTCTCAGGGCCTGTTTGCTCTTTCGCCTATCATGAAAAAAAAAGAAAATAAAACCATGCTGGTCCCTTTCTTCCCAAATCTTATGCAGGTGCCCCCTTCATTGGAGAATATACAGGAAGTCCTCGACTTACAACAGTTTGTTTAGTGACTGTTCAAAGTTACAATGGCACTAAAAAAGTGATTTACGACCATTTTTCACACTTATGATCATTGCAGCATCCCCATGGTCATGTCACAAGCAAAGTCAGTGGGAATTCACTTAACAACCGTGTTACTACTTTAACAGCTGCAGTGATTCCCTGAACAACTACGACAAGAAAGGTTGTAAAATGGGGCAAAACTCATTAAAAAATGTCTCGCTTAGCCACAAAAATGGTGGGCTCAATTGTGGTCGTAAGTCGAGGACTACCTGTACTCCCACATTTTTCTCTCATTTCTGTGCTGGAGAATTGGCCTATTCCTTTCGATTACACAGACACAAATAATTGTTGGATTAAGCGGAGTAAAAAAATGCACGACATAATCCTCAGAAATGGCACTACTGGATCATTGGAGAGATGTTGGCGGAGTGTGTAATTTTTATTACAATTTGAATCTGGAGAGCAGGAGCAAGGGAAAAGGAGAAAGTTTTTTTTTTTAAAAGGAGTTCGTTGAAGGGGAATTGCAGAAAATTTGGAGCGTTGAACACCAAACCTCAGCTGGAGTGATAAAAGATCAGACAGTGGAAGCAAAATTTATTTTGGCAAGTCTCTGTGGGGTAAGGCGCACAGACTGAGATCCAGGATAAGTGCATAAATGATGGGAGAGGATTAGCTGTTTCCCTGAACTATCTGCAAACTAACCAAATCAGTAAAAGTTTGCAAGTGCTATGGTTTGGATATTCCAGGGGTAGGCAACCTTTGGCTCTTTGATGACTCGTGGACTTCAACTCCCAGAATTCCTGAGCCAGCCATGCTGAGGGGAAAGGGAGAGGTTTCCAAGCTGAGACATGCTGGCTCAGGAATTCTGGGAGTTGAAGTCCACAAGTCATAAAAGAGCCAAGGTTGCCTACCCTTGGGATATTCCTATCTTGCTAAAAGAAATTAATTAGGCATGTGGGCAGCATGCATGTGACTTACACATTACACAGATGTAAACAACGACATTGAATCGTTGGAATATTTATTCATCTTCTTCTGTGCTGTCTCCTTAACCTGGCAGCAGGCTGAACAAGATCGTTTATTTATTTTATTTACTTATTAATCAAATTTACATGGCCGCCCATCTCACGGAAAGTCATTTCCCCTCACTAGTTACTAAATCCATTTTAAATGGCAGGACCAGGATCTGTTGCATATAAAGGAGATGGTCTTCCACTGGGGATGGCACGTTTCCATCTCGCTCAGATATGGGGATGGCAAAGGCAGTGGGTGTTATCTGTTGCTGCTGCTTCTCTAGGTCGGTACCAAACATCTGGAATAGGATCCCACTTGGGGAAACGGGCAGG
>NW_015389684.1:25543-27442 GCF_001527695.2 Protobothrops mucrosquamatus
GGTCCCCACTCCCAAGCCAATCTGGGCCTCCAGGGGGAAAGTGAGCTGACTCTCTGTGTCATATTGCACACGACCGAGCCAGAAGTTCTTGTTCCCCATTTGAACCTGCAGGAGGACAAACGTGTCAATACGCCAGCCTGGGAGATACGCATTTCATCGCACTGGACAAACGTAACATTTCTGTCAGGCCCAAAAACCACGAATGGCACATGGCAATTCTTCCAAGCTGAGTTCTTTTCATGCCTATAGACAGAATCTTGCCAGACTTGAGCATTCTACTGATCTGCATCTACAGTATGTGAACTATTGGGGAGGGGCTGTCTTCACCCTCTTTCTCTCACACATAATAGCTGGGCTGAGTTACTCCTCTGGAACGCACCCCCTCCCACCTGGGAAACCTACCTCCTCACTAAATCCCACCACAATTTCTCAAGCATCACAACTAACCACCTGTCCTATTTTTGCTCCTTTCGATTCACGACATCTTATGATTTATGACATCTTATGATTTATGACTTATGATTTATTTATGCCGGGAGAAATATCAACAATCTAAGATATGCAGATGATACCACTCTAATGGCAGAAAGTGAAGAGGAACTAAAGAGCTTCTTGATGCGGGTGAAGAAGGAGAGTGCAAAAGTTGGCTTGAAACTCAACATTAAGAAAACCAAGATCATGGCATCCGGCCCTCTCAATTCCTGGCAAACAGATGGGGAAGAAATGGAGGTAATGACAGATTTTATTTTCCTGGGCTCCCAGATCACCGCAGATGGGCACTGCGGCCAAGAAATTAAAAGACGCTTGCTCCTGGGAAGGAAAGCTATGGCAAATCTAGACAGCATACTAAAAAGCAGAGACATCACCCTGCCAACAAAAGTACGTATAGTCAAGGCCATGGTTTTCCCAGTTGCAATGTATGGCTGTGAAAGTTGGACCATAAGAAAGGCTGAGTGCCAAAGAATTGAGGCCTTTGAACTATAATGCTGGGGAAGACTCCTACGAGTCTCCTGGACTGCAAGGCGATCAAACCGGTCAGTCCTAGAGGAGATCAACCCTGACTGCTCTTTAGAAGGCCAGATCCTGAAGTTGAAACTCTAATTCTTTGGCCACCTAATGAGAAGGAAGGATTCACTGGAGAAGAGCCTAATGCTGGGAAAGATTGAGGGTAAGAGAAGAAGGGGACGACAGAGAATGAGGTGGCTGGATGGAATCACTGAAGCAGTAGCTTAAATGGACTCCAGAAGATGGTAGAGGACAGGAAGACCTGGAGGATCATTGTCCATGGGGTCGCAATGGGTCGGACACAACTTCGCAACTAACAACAACAACATGATTTATGATGAATGTGTTGTATCTTATGATTTATGATGAATGTATTTTATGTTGATCATGACTTATCACTATTGCTTGTATGTACACTGAGATCTTATTGACCACACTTGGCCAATAAAGAATTCTATTTTGGCATTATTTTCCGAATTTTCATTTTATTGACAAGAATTTGAGCTCCTTTATCCAATAGTTAGTTAGTTAGTTAGTTTATTATATTTATATCCCGCCCTTCTCCTTACGGACTCAGGGCGGCTAACAGCCTGATAAAACAAATACAAAAATATCACAATATTATAGTTAAAAACATAATTAAAAGCAAATATTAATAATTGGCCTATGTTGATTTAAAATTATTTTAAAACCCCGCTAAAAATTTCCCCTAGGCCAGTCCTGCTAGCTGAAATAGCCATGTCTTAAGGGCGCGGCGGAAGGAAGGGAGATCAGGGATCACCCTGATCTCTGGGGGTAGTTCATTCCATAGGGTGGGAGCTCCCACCGAGAAGGCCCTCCCCCTGGGGGTCGCCAGCCGGCACTGTCTGGCTGACGGCACCCTGAGGAGACCCA
>NW_015389684.1:28447-46358 GCF_001527695.2 Protobothrops mucrosquamatus
CTGAAATAGCCATGTCTTAAGGGCGCGGCGGAAGGAAGGGAGATCAGGGATCACCCTGATCTCTGGGGGTAGTTCATTCCATAGGGTGGGAGCTCCCACCGAGAAGGCCCTCCCCCTGGGGGTCGCCAGCCGGCACTGTCTGGCTGACGGCACCCTGAGGAGACCCACTCTGTGGGAGCGTACTGGCCGATGGGAGGTAGTCTGAGGCAGAAGGCGGTCTCGAAGATATCCAGGTCCGATGCCATGGAGCGCTTTGAAGATGATAATCAACACCTTGAAGCGCACTCGGAAGGCCACCGGCAGCCAGTGCAGCTCGCGCAGTAACGGTGTCACATGGGAGCGACGAGTCCCTCCCAACACCGCCCGCGCGGCCGCATTCTGGACTAACTGGAGCCTCCGAGTGCTCCTCAAGGGGAGCCCCATGTAGAGAGCGTTACAGTAGTCCAGGCGGGAGGTGACAAGAGCGTGGGTGACTCTTGTCACCTCCCAGGTGTGTCCAACCCACAGCCCATGGGCCACAGGCAGCCCTGGACAGTTAGCAATGCAGCCCCAGAAGATCGTAAACTTTTAACATTCTTATGTGATTTTTAGCGATATTCACACACATGAACTATATTATATACTTTATATGCGGCCCAAGACAATTCCTCCTCACTAAATTTAGCCCAGGGAAGCCAAAAGATTGGACCCATGCAATACACCCTCAAAGCTGCTGATGGAGAAGGGAGAAACCAATGACCAAAAATTTTCATTTCTTTTTTTTTTCCTCCCTCCCTCTGGAACGGATTACATTGCGATTTTTAAAGCAAAACGCCAAGTTCCTAAATCAAGTTTCCCATTCTGCACTGAATTTAATTCTCAATATCCTTAGGCTATTTCTTACCGTAAATTCTGGCAGTGAGTCAGTACCTTCCCGCTTAGCCCGGTGTTGAGGGGCCGGTTGTTCGGTAGGAGGCTCACAATACAGGTGGTTCTTCGTGAGGGTCTTGACTGAGCAGACCCCAACTCCAATCATGGCTTTTACTTCATCTTTAGAAATGGCCAGATCCAGATTTTCTCCCTGGGGGGAACAGAGATTAGGACACTCTTGTGAAAAGGTACTCCACACCATGTCGATGGAGATTCTCAATTATCCAAGTCACGGTTGTCCCAGAGATACTTTTTCAAAAGGCAACTGGACTTTGTTTTTCCTTGAAAACATTTCGGTTCTCATCCGAGAAGCTTCTTCGGTTCTGACTGAATGGTGGAGACGGAAGGATTTAAAGAACTGAAAAGTTTCTTGGATGAGAAGAGAAACATCTTCAAGGAAAAAAGACAAGTTGCCTTTTGAAAAAGCACCTTTGGTTAGGGGGTCCCCAACAGCTCATCAACTCCTTCATGAAGTTTCAGATTGTTTGCTGACCTCCATTTATTATATGAAATAATTTAACAAATGCTACTTTACTTAATAGTACTGTGAATAATACTAATAACTGTCAGTCTATGACAGTCAGTGGACCCGGCAGCTGAGTCTGGGGAATCAGAGGAGGAGGAGGAGGGGCCTGGAGAGCCATCAGAGTCGGAGGAAGACTCTGATGAGCTCCAGGACTTACAATCTGATGAAGAGCCTGGCCCCTCCAATCGTGCTCAGGCTGAGACTCAGCTGTGCGGGGAAGCTGAGTCAGAGTCTGAGGACTCACAGCTGGGAGACATCATAGACGCTCGCAAACGCAGACAGGCAACAAGAGCAGGACAGAGAGAGGCAATGGGGCGACTCCAAGGGAGGAGGAGAAGGCATTGAGAAGCCACGCCTTGGGGCTGCATAATAAAAAGGGAAGGTGTGGGCGGTGCTGGTTGCTGAAGGCAACCGTTTGCAAAGGACTCAAGTTTCATGGAATCATGTTTTGTTTGCCTTGCTTGTGAACAATTCTCCATTTGAATCATGTTTTGTTTGCCTTGGACAGTTCTCCATTTGCATCGTGTTTTGTTTGCCTTTGCTTTTGGCACATTTTGCAGGTCTGTACCTAATTAATAAAAGGGGTTTGTTTTCCCTGCATTTCCAGCCTACTTGTTAAAAGAGGGGTTTGTCCTTGTGAGTTAACAAGGACTCACATAGGCTGGGACAGAACAATAACAAGAACATTGACCCCTTGCATTATTCCATCATTACAGTATTGTCTACTTTGAGGAACCCTGGTCTGTTCATTTCCAGTTTACAAATAAATAAGCAATTAAAAAGAAAAATAAAATAACCACTAGCTTACTAAGGGCAGGCAAGTTCCAGTTACATTTCTGTGCTGAGGGCAGAGAAGAGATTGAGAGTCTGGTGTCTCTGTGAATTCCAATTATTACCAAACTTGTTCTGTTCCATCATAGCTTATTACATTTTATAACCAGATTTGAACTCCATACAAAATACACTCTAATTCAAACCTGTTTGTTTTATGATTATTTTTTTCTGGCAGTTAAAACTTTTTCTGCATTAATCTTTCTTTTTCATATTCACACATTTCTCAAAGACTCGCTAAGAGCAAAAAAATTATGCATCCCCTGCCAGGTGCAGAATCCCACTTCATTTCCCAAATGTTATTCACTGTCATCCTTGTATCCATTAAACCAGACTTCTGTCAAACATTCCCAGGCTACATCAGCAAACTAAGCTCCATGCAGTGTTAGCATTTGTTCTTCCCACTTTTCCACTTGAATAAAGCTGTTTTTTTTTTCAAAGTTGGCAATTTTAAGACGAATGGCCTTCAATTTCCAGACTTCTCCAGCCAGCAAGTTTGAAAAACACAGGTATAAAGGAACAATAGTGGCACTCCTCCAGGCATCAGGCACAGATGCACCCCTCATGCACATATTACGTAAGTTTCTAACTCCCCATAAACGAACCACATCCATATTTTAATCACATCCATACTTCAATTCTTCTCTGGTTAATTCATCAGGTTTATGCAAGTAGAAGAGGTCAATAGTATCTTGGATTATTATCCCTAGGGGTTATACAGAACATCCTAGCCTGAGGCAGACTATTTGTAAAGCAGAAGGAATAATATTCTTCCTGCTTTACTAAAGCTCATCAGTGTTCAGTAAGATGTATTGGCTAAGGCCAGGCATAGCCGTATTCCAGCCACCATCAGCCGTAGAAATTAATAGCTGATTTTGAATTAACTCAGTCTGACATTTCTCTCTCAGGCTTGTAGCTGTGGGGGAAAAATGAGCAGGACAGAAGACTAGCTATATCACCATGAGCTCCTAGTAGAAACGTGCAATGTAAATTAATGAATGGATCAAATGAATATATAAATGCATGTACAGCTGATAAATAATCTATATAAATAAAAAATGTAAATGTTCATTTGTTCAAAATTTTAAATCTCCGAAAGTTCTTCACCGATTGCTTTGAAATTTTGACACAACGTTGCATTCGAATACGCGCATGTTTTTATATACCTATATTATATAGATGTCACACCTGTGACAGGTAAAAACATGCTTTTTTGAAAAACAGCGCCATCTGTTGGACGTAAAAGCAACACACGCTTTTACCAGACTGAGCCACAGCAACGCGTGGCTGGGTACAGCTAGTTATTTATATATAAATAATACTTTAAAAACTTGTATATACTTTAAAATAATTTGTTGTGCACCATCCAGACTCCTTCCCTAAGGGGCGGTTCAGAAATGAGTAAAAATAATAAAATACAGTACCCCGAGAATCTCAGCTGTAATTTTTGAAACAAAACCAAGGGAATGATGCAGGATAATCGCAGCCAATAGCCAAAGAAGAGACGCTGCCTCCACTTATGGAGAACAAGTTCTTCTGTTTACCTCCACAGAGATGATGCTTCCAGGTTTGTGACGGTAGGGTTTGGTGATATCGTCCGTATTGAGGGGCTTCAGGAAGGGGTCAACTTCGTAAGAAAAGCCAGTGGGATGGAAGGCATTGAAGTCAAAGCTGAGATTATCCAGGACAAACTCCAGTCTTACTTGAACGGAGTGGGACAATGGCTTGATTGCTGGTGTCTTGCAAAGTATGAGGTTGGAGGAGTTGACTTGACATGGCTCTTCAAACTAGGATCAGAGATGAAGGGGAAATGAATGAGTACAGTTAATTCTCCACTCTTCCAAAGCTACTGTTTTCAAGAAATTTCTAGTTCCAAGAAATTCCTAAAGTGGCTCTCCTCCATGCCCTTTTCCAAGGCCCCATTCCTAGACCCAAGTCTCCAAGCACGATAGGTAAGAACAGAGCTTAGAATTTTGGACTGAAAGCTGTAAGACACCAGTGAACCAGGGAAACTTTGAGTGTATATTTTGCTTTTCAGTCCAATTTATTTTATAGAGACCCTGGGGGAAAAAAATGGGATGGGGGGTTTGGGAGTCAGACGCATGTTCCACTGTTATGAAACCTTTACATGAAAATAAATTAGTAATTAATACAATTTGAAATAAATTGTGTAAAGGAAAAAAATTCACCTAAAATGCAGTAGTATAAAAAGGTATTGTTGATATATTTAAACAATGGGGAGGCCAGATTCACTTAACAACCATGCTACTAACTTAACAACTGCAGTGATTCACTTAACTGTGGGAAGGAAGATCATAAAATGGGGCAAAACTCACAACTGTCTGGCTTAAAAACAGAAATTTTGGGCTCTATTGTGATCGTACGTTGAGGACTACTTGTAATCGGTTCCACTGTCAAACTCTTCTTACTGTTTGGGAAGTTGTTTCTAACACTCAATTAGAATTTGCCCTCCTGTAATTTAAACTCATGCTTTTTATAGTCTGAATAAATGGGGGACTGGTCTTTACCATTTGGGTCATCTCAAGAATAGAACATGGCTCTTTTCCCCATCAGCTGAAGCCAAATGGCTCTGGCTGTTGGAACAATATCCAAACTTTTGAACTGTCTTCAATCCACCTGATTCTTCTTGGCTCTGAAGAGAGCAGAACATGGTTCTATTCTCCAGCTGGGATCCTTCTAGAATTAACTTGAAACAGGCTAAGAGAGAGATTTTTTTACCTCACTTACTTGCTGGACACTGCAGAGAGCATTCTCTCGACATTCTGTTTCTGGAATAATCCTACGCCATCTTCCCGCTCCCCGACGTCGGCGCTCCAAGGGTGAAACTGTGACACGGACCTTTGGCCACTGCACGACATCGAGGTTATGCCCACGCACTCTTATCTCTCGCCCACCACTGAAATAATGCATACAGATTTGTACAAACATGGATGGTTTAGTTTTGGTATTTGAAGTGTTGCGATTGTTTCATTAAGGCAGGGGTGGGCAACTGTGGCCCCTTCACGGGCTGTGGACTTCAACTCCCAGAATTCCTGAGCCAGCCATTCATTCATACTGGTTCAGGAATGCTGGGAGTTGAAGTCCACAGGTTCTAAGGGGCCATAATTGCCCACCTCTGCATTAAGGTAACGAAAGACAATCCCAGGGTGATTCTTTGCAGCCTCATAGATCCTATCACATTTGCCTCATCAGGCAACGTAGAACAGGAGATGGCAACTTGATACTGTCCAAATGGTTCAGAGTACAATTCATGGCCACTCAACCCCTTGTCTGGGGCCAATAAGAGCAGTATTGAAACAGATTGTGGGTTAGTAACAGATTGTGTCCCACTGATCTAACAACAACAACAGACTTGGAAAAGACCTTGGAGGTCTTCTAGTCCAACCCCCTGCTCAAGGAGGAGACCCTATACCATTTCAGACAAATGGTTGTCCAGTCTTTTCTTAAAAACATCCAGTGTTGGAGCATCCACAACTTCTGAAGGCAAGATGTTCCATTGATTAATTGTTCTAGAGTTTGAATTTGCATATAGAGTTTTGAATTCACAATTCAATGGACCAATAATCTAAGAAAGATTAAGGCAGCCTCCTATACTTCTATTCTAATAACCTTATTGTATTCCACATTCTTATTCCACGATTTAAGGGAAATCACCTGAAAATAGCCAAAACATAACCACTATGAAACAACTGTGATGTCCAACAGCAGATGTTCACAGAGTTGTCTGCCTGCCTGTGCAATTATTGGTGCTTTGTGGAGAAAATATGTGGGTTCACTGGATGATCATCACTATCCTGAAGTGGTCGGAATGCTAAATTAAGAGCAGTGGAAACTCTTTTTCAATCATGCTATCCAAAGGTCCATCTTGTTGGCAATAGGACACAACTCTGGCAACTGTAGGTACATTGGCTGAAAGAATTTCTCCGTCTGACTCCCAAGAACTGCTACTGGTTGGAGAATTTGATCTGATCTGGGGAATTGTAATAGGGGATACAAAACCTACACTGGCTGCTTTCTCCTCAGGAAGACTAACTAGTTTTTGATACAGATTAGCTTCTCCTTTATGTGGACCAGAACATCATCATCTAGAGATTTGGAAGACCGCTACATCTGATAGTCATCAGCAGCATGGAACCTGTAGGCATGATGGCACCCATGCTCTTCTTCAAATGGTATCTGTTGGATCTCAACATTAAATGTATATATAAAATTGGAAAATGACTGAAAACACATTAGATTTGTCCCCACTGTCTTCTGAGATTTTGTTTTAGTTTTAATTATTATTTTATGTTGGCCTCTATACCAGGAGAACTACTAGAGTAGTTCTCAGGATGCACCAGTGATCTCCACACCGCAGGTTCTGAAACATCAATAGATAGCATGACAGAAACCTGCAGGTTATTTAATCCTTAAATGTTAAAAATACCTCAGCATAAGATAGAATAGGGATCTGCCCCTCTTTAGACACCACTGGACTCCTAAAATTATCAATCCTAGTCAACCATGAGCAGAAGGGACAGGATTTCCAACCACAAAGCCTCATCTCAGATCTGTCCTATTTGTTGTTACCTCTGGAAGCTCTTGGCTGGTTCTGCATAGGTGATATTGGGATCAAGGGTGTATTTGAAGAAGGAATGTTCCAGCCTCCGTTCTTGATCCCCGTATTTGACTGTGACGGAAAACTCTGTAGACACATTACTGGCGCTTGTCTGGCACAGCAACTCATGCTCCTGCATCTCAGAATGACTTCAGAGGAAAGGGAAAGCAAGAGAAACATATAAACTTACTCTAGAAAATATTACAGTTTAGCAACAGCGAAAAACAATGGAACTTCACTGAAAAGGACAATTTAAAAGCCACATCGTATTTGTGGGCAAAGCTGGGCACTTTGTGGCCTACTGTAAAATATCTTCCAGGTTTCCAGGAAGAGAGGGAGGTGAGAAGACAGACTTGCCTTTTCTCCTCAACCCATAAATTGTAAGAACATTCCTAGATTCTACCTTGCCATAAAAATGAATCCCATCTAAATGCATAGCCAGTGTGTAATGAAAGAGAAGGAGCTACAAGAGACCATAGATATATGCTGCCTCCAGAGAAACCCTGATTCTTTTCCCTGATTTAGTTAAACATTAAAAACATTTTCATGAGATGTTCCTGAGTCTTCAGTTATATATTTTTTTATTATAGATAAAAGCTTAGATTCTGGAGTTTTGTTCTTAGGGAGATATAAAGGAAAACAATGCGAAAAGCATTTTGTCATAATAAACAATAATTAGTATAAAGCAGGGGTAGGCAACCTTGGCTCTTTTATGACTCATGGACTTCAACTCCCAGAATTCCTGAGCCAGCATGGCTCAGCTTGGAAACCTCTCCCTTTCCCCTCAGCATGGCTGGCTCAGGAATTCTGGGAGTTGAAGTCCACGAATCATAAAAGAGCCAAGGTTGCCTACCCCTGGTATAAAGCAAATCTTCTCCATCCTTTCCCATGTTCTGTCTAATGGCACTGGGAGGCCACAAAACTCTTGTTTTTAATTTGATAACCATTTTGTTTTATTAATGTTTGAAACAATTAATAGTGCATTCCTAATCCTGTCTATTCAGAATTATTTCCTTGGAATTGCGAAGGATTTATTCCCAACTATCTACAGGATTACAACTTAAAACAGATTTAATAGGTTTTGATTGATGGATTCCTCCTATCCCAAATATATGACATACATCATAACAAAACTTTTGAATATAAACCCAGTAAGAATGGGACTGAATAGGATCTCTGTCAAATCTCCTTCTTAAAAGTGTAGGATAGAGATATGGGAAGAAAGATATTCAGTTCTTATCTGAATAAGACTAGGTCTAATTTTGTGTCTTTTAACCAATATATGTGTAAAAAATAAATTATGCTTTAAAAAAAGCATAAAGTAAGAGCAAGTCTATAGAAAACGCAAAAAAATCATGAGAATAATGCATTGGGGAAATTGCTGGCAAAATATATAGTATCAGACCAACGAAAAAGAAAATGGGAAAGATACACGAATGGAAAACTGAAAACTCAGAAACTGGATTAATACGTTTGCAAAAATGAGGTCAAAACCCTCCAATCTTCCAGAAGGCAGGCAGATTAGAGATTCAAGTGCTCCTGGTCTTTCATTTAAGGGGACAAAGGTGGATGAGGATCTTCAACCAAACATAAAAAGCAGGAATTTCTGCAGCCCCCCCACCCCGCAAAGTGAATTCCAACCCCATAGCAAAAGTTGTCTTTGATCGTGTATGTCAGCAGTATATCAATCTCTGCATGTCCATATAATTGTACGTGTACATGGGGTGGAATAGCTGGATTCCAACAAACCACATCTCAGACCGAGCCATGTTCTTACAACCTCCGACTAGAAGCAAATCTGGAAAAAGTTGCTACTGCCAGCCCCACTTTCTTACATGTAGCAAGCGAAGTGTCCCACCCAAATGCTGATTCTTCTGGGATTTCCAGTCAGTAGCTTGGATCCGGTCAGCGTGAGGCTGGTTCCTCCTGCTTTGGGGCCTCGAACTGGAGAAATGAATTTCAACTCTGGATTCTGCAGAGAAGAGTGGGAGAAGAATGGCTGTATCACAAGATGCCCAGGCAAAGGTGCTTGGGGAGTGAGGGTGCTAGTCCTCTTCAAACCATCAGTGCATTGAATAACAGGGTCCTCTAAATTGCCGAGGGTGACCTGTGTTGCTCCAGAGCCAATTTTTGCTCAGAAAACCAAATTCTTTCCACCCAGTTCACACTGCTCTTCAGGAAAAAGATTGATGAGTAAAATCCCCTGGGATGATACAAAACAATCAGGCTGCCAGGACTGTGTATAACCCCGTTCACTGAACCAGGCTCCATGTGAAAGCATCAAGAGGTGAGAGGTGAAGTGGGAACTTATGGTCCTCTGAACCAGGGCTTTTCAACCTTTTCACCCATTGTGCCACTTTTAGGATATGGTAACATCCGAGTAACACCAGTCGCCTAGCAAGGTGTCAAAAACTTGATGACCAAAAAAAGAAAAAAAAAGTGATAAAGTATAGGTAGTCCTCGACTTACAACAGTTCACTTAGTGACTGTTCGAAGTTACAATGGCACTGAAAAAAGTGCCCCCCAAGCCACAGCCGAGCAAGACACCTGCCTGCCTGCCCGGCGGCGCTCTTCCTCCTGTCCAAGGTTTTCATTGTTGTGAGCATTTCTGTTGAGGATTGGCAGCGGGGGGTGGGGGGTGGGGGTGTTTGGCTTTTATTCCCCCCCCCCGCTGGGTAGTGCAGCAGGTTTTGGTCACTTCACATGACCCTGGGACACTGTGACCGTCATAAATATGAATCAGTTGCCATTCAGCTCATTCCCCTCTCCCGGTACCACTTTTCTAGGATGGTCGCGTACCACCTGCCAGGTGCCAATGTACCACAGGTGGTACCCGTACCACTGGTTGAAAAGCCCTGCTCTGAACGATCTAGCACTCCAATTTCTACCAGTCCTACCCAGCATAGCAGCAGGTACTTCTCAAATTACAACCATTGGTTTAGTAACTGTTTGAAGTTACAGCACTGAACGAAGCGACCTACAACCGTTCGTTGCACCTACAACTATTGCAACATCCCCATGCTCACAAGATCAGAATTCGGGCACTTGGGCAACTGGTAGGTAAGTATAACGGTTGCAGCGCCCTCGGGTCACGTGATCACCGTGACCTTCTCCCCAGCTGCTTTCTGACAAGCAAAGTCCTTGGGGGAAGCTGGACTCTCTTAATGACCGCGTGATTCACTTAACGACTGCAGTGATTCATCTAACAACCGTGGCAAAAAAAAAGGTTGTGAAACTGGGTGCAACTCACATAACGACCGATTTGCTTAGCAACAGAAATTCTGGTCCCAATTGTGATCCGTAAGTCAAGGATCAGCTGCTCTCAGTGATGATGGGAGTTACTGGGTCCCCACATCCCCACATTACTGGATCAGTTGATAGGAAATGATTTTTATCTCTGGTAGATCTTATTTTCGGTTCTAATTTACATGAAAGCTGGGACATGACTGTTGAAGTAAAGACAAGGAAAGCCCGAACAGCATTCTTCAAAATGAAAAAGGTCTTCTGCAGTCATGACATAAGTCTAAGACTGAAAATCAGGCTTGTCAGATGCTATATTTTTTCTATCCTGCTCTATGGAGTAGAGAGTTGGTCTCTGACAGAAGGCCACCTGAAGAGACCAGAAGCATTTGAAATGTGGATTTACAGGCGGCTGTTACGTATAAGCTGGGTTGACAAGATCAGAAATGAGTAGGTGATAAGCCGCCTGGGAAAGCCAAGGGAAATCACCAAAAGAATTAAAAAATGAAAATTAGAATATTTCGGACATGCGATGCGACACCCAGAAAAATACGGCATACTCCATTTAATCCTCCAGGGAAAGATTGAAGGCAAACGAGGTCCAGGCAGAAGAAGAACATTGTTGCTTCAAAATCTAAGGGGCTGGTTTGGACAAAACTCAGCAGCACTTTTTCGTGCGGCTGCTGATAAAAACAGGATGGCCAACATGATCGCCAACGTCCGATAACGGATATGGCACAAGAAGAAGAAGAAGAAGAAGATCTTATTTAGAAGCACAAGAGTGTTTTAGCACTACCTGCACACATTGTTGCCTTGTTGATGTACCTGTTGTGGTTCACACAGCTACATGTTTCTGGCTTGCACAGATTGTAAGACATTGCACGTACTAATCAAGGAATACAGGCTTTCCTTGACTTTGAGACCACACCTGAGCCCAAAATTTCTGTTGCTAAGCGAGACAGTTGTTAAGTGAGTTTTGCCCCATTTTACGATCTTTGTTGCCACAGTTGTTAAGTGGATCCCTTCAGCTGTGATTCACTTAATCATGTGTTAGCAACACGATTCATAAATGAACCTGGCTTCCCCATTAACTTTGCTTGTCAGAACGTCGCAAAAGGGGATCGCATGAGCCCCCGGGACACACTGCAATTGTCGTAAATATGAATTTTCATCACGTGGCCATGGGGATGCTGCAAGGGTCGTAAGTGTGAAAAATGGTTGTAAGTCACTTTTTTCCAGGCCACTTAACTCCCCAACTACTCTGGCTAGATTACGAGTAAGAATAAAACATCATAAAACACAAAGAAAAAATCGTGAGCAACTCCTAAAACAATCTACAACCAAAAAGAAACCCGTCTAATGAGGGTCCATGGAGATTCTCAGCCATCCCGGTCATGACTGTCCCAAAGGTGCTTTTTCAAGGGGCATCTGGACTTCAAGGAAAAAAAAAGGAAGTCCAGTTGCCTCTTGAAAAAGCATCTTTGGGGCAGCCATCTAATAAGGCTCACCCATTTTTCTGTCCCTCTGGAACTGAGTGCAACAAATGAAAAAGACTTTTTTTTTTGTTTGATGTGTGAAGGTGTTCCATCCCAACAGGTGAACCTGACTGGGTGGAGCACCTATGCCAGTGGTGGCAAACCTATGGCACGTGTACCAGAGGCGGCACTCAGAGCCCTCTCTGTGGGCACACAGGCCATTGCCCCAGCCCCGCCTCCCTCCACAGCCCCCCCGAGAGTCGCCCCCGGGCACGGCCCGCATGGAGCAGCGCAGCCAAGAACATTGCAGCCAGGCAGCAGGGACAAGACTCCGCCTTCGTGCCCTGACACGTGCAGATACTGCTAGGTGCGGGTGGAGGGTGTGGCTGCCATGGCACTACAGAGCCATCTGGGTGATCTGCGGCGGGCCATGGAGAGTGGTGAGTGGCCCTGTGAGTGCGGGGGCGGAGCAGGGGGTGGAGTGGGGGTGGAGCAGGGGCAGGTGGCGGAGCAGGTGGGCGGGCCAGGGGGGCGGGCCGGTTTTTGGGCACTCGGTCTCTAAAAGGTTCGCCATTACTGACCTATGCACATAGGCAATTGTTTTCCATGTCCCATTTGTTAATAACTAGTGGTATACAGTATAGGCTAGTTACGGCTGCTGATTCTACACACATAAATAGGATATGTCCCCGTTAGATGAGAGTTTTCTAACCCTTGCAAATCTATCGATAGAAGAAAATAATTGTAGTTCAGGGTTGAACTGTGTGTGTGTGTGTGTGTGTGTGTGTCCTTGGTGCTCTCTGAGCTTGGCTGTTCTCTGGCGAAAGTTTCATTACCAAACTAGATCACAGCATTAGTGAGCTCTGATGATATTATCTAGTTTGGTAATGAAACATCTGCAAGAAAACAACCGAGCACCAAGGACCTCTTGCAAATGTCCTGGGATTAACTCCATGAATGACACCCGATGCATTATTTAGGGCTTCAACTGAGGATGGGTGCCTTCCGCTTTTCCTGGAAGTCACCCGTCCTCTTGTCCAATCTCCCCTTGAGCTGTAGACTTATTTTACCTGATAGGTGAATACATGAGCAGAGATGCCTTGCCCACCTCCAGGGACTTCCACGACCACATGCCCGGACCTCTCTGTGCCGCTTCTGCCCGTGGTGCATACGATACTGCAGGACAAGGGCAGAAGAGAGGATGGAGAAGAATCCCCCACCAAGGTGCACCACATGGGCTGCTCTAAACCTGAGTTAATGAGAGGGGGGGGCACTTTTAGCTCCTGGCCTGGTGGGGGAGGAGACGTCACCCACCTGAAGACTTATCCTGTCGAGCAAATGACTTTCCTCCACAGTCTGTGACCTGGATCACTTTCTTGAGCCAAGAGCCTGGCAAATACACCTTTTGGGCAACGCAGGAAACTCTGTGTGAACGTGCGTGTTCGTGATGACCAAATTCACAGCGTAAGGATGAGCGGACTCTGGATACCTTTCAATGCCTTGATCCAGTATACAGCATTTGGTCACCCGTCTTTCAGGTGAGAAATCCCTTTCGGGGTTCAACTGTGAGATTTGCTTCGTCCGATTCCCTAGTTTTCGATTATACGGGATCTCTCAAAGCACAGCTTTGTCAGAGACATCAGTCAGCAAAGTGGTGACCTATCCATTGAAGATGATTCTCCTATGTTATTTGCAGGTGGGTTTGGTTACAGAAAATATCCAGAATCAGGGTAGATGGCCATTTAGGTCTTTATTCTTCTAGATTGGCATTTCTGACGGGACTTCGATTCAACTTCAACTCTCTGCTAGCTGGGGAATCCTGGGAGTTGAAATTGGCCCATCTTAAAGTGGCCATGGTTGAGAAACACTGATCTACAGTAGATGTTGCTGGAGTTCAATTGTACAATCTACCAACAGCTGGGGAACTATGGGTTCCCTACCCCAGTGATCAACCTTTCCTTCTTTGTCCCCACAGAAGCAAATAGCAGCCACAATCGACGTTTTTTCCCCTCCTGCTTTTATGAATATTATCCCACAAGTGAGTTCATGGACAAAACAGCTTAAATGGCAGAAGCACCAAGTTTGAACTTGTCCTATTGACTTGGGACAAAGAAAACCCCAGAGTCAAGTAGCTGTCCCACCTTCATTGCTTTACCATTCCCAGTACCTTATTAAAATAGGAATCAGGGAAAGGTGTCCAATAGGGCAACCGGTATTTTTTTTTATTGGGAGTTGATGTAACTTTGATTTGCTTGCATCTGCTAGGTTTGGTTGGACTGGTAGGTTTCTGTGAAGATGGGTCTTAAACTTCATGCTAATCTACCAGAGCTTCAGATTTCAGCCTGTCACTAGCAGAGAGTCTTTCTCCTGTCAATAAAGCCGATCCCATGAATTCCAGTAGCCCGTGACAACCCTACTCAACCCTCATCAGTTGGACTAAAGAAACTGGTGAGAAGTTAAGATAGTGCTACTGCTGATGGAAAGGCCACCATCTGCTTAAGGGAGAAGGACAGAAATGTTCACCCGCTACATAGCTATGCTGTGGAGGAGTGGCATTCTTATTGCCGTGAGCCCGTTGGATAGGCGCTTGCTTACCTGCTGGAGATTTCATACACCAGAGCATCAACTTCACAGGGGATTCCTGCAACTGTGACAGTCTCTGCAATATCTTGATGCTTCTGCCCAAGGTTTGAACCCGTGATGGTGATTCTGGTTCCACCTTCAACCAAACCAGTTAGGGGGTACACCTGATAACCACAGGAATATATTTTTTTTATTTTTTTACTTTATTTATTCAATTTCTATAGCCGCCCGTCTAAGTCAATGACTCTGGGTGGCTTACAATTCAAAAAAATAGATTACGATTAAAACACTAGCAACATTTTAAAACAATGAAGAACAATAAAAACACCCCAAATCAACATACGTAGCAGCCAAGAAACTTGCAGCTGAGATATATTATCTGATTACTTGAAAACTACACTAAATTGGTGAGCATGATGGCTTATCTAATGCACTATACACTAGAAACAGACCAATAATGATCTTCAGTCTTTATACTTCCTTGCTGATGGGACACACCTAATATTGGAGGAAGAGTTTCTTACGGCATAAACAAGATGGAAAGCCAATAGGGTAATGGCCTAGGGGTGAAGACACTTGCCTCCCACTCAGAAGGTTGCAAGTTTAATCCTAGGTAGCAGCAGATATTTCTCTCCTCACACTCAAAGAACAAATATCTACTGTGAACTCCACATAGGCGTCAGGAAGGGCATATGGCCAGTTAATGCTCAGCTTCATCCAGTTGCCCTGACTCTGCCCTGAATTAAGGGACTACAGGGTCATAAAAAGAAAAAGAAAAACAAGATGTAAGGCAGGGATTTCCAGATGTGTCCTCTAGTCCAGGGGTAAGCAACCTTGGCTCTTTTATGACTCGTGGACTTCAACTCCCAGAATTCCTGAGCCAGCATGGCTCAGCTTGGAAACCTCTCCCTTTCCCCTCAGCATGGCTGGCTCAGGAATTCTGGGAGTTGAAGTCCACGAGTCATAAAAGAGCCAAGGTTGCCTACCCCTGCTCTAGTCCATTAATTAGAATGCTATTCAGATTTCACCAGATGAACTCGCTATTATGGGATAGGTAGCTTGATTCTGACTTTGCTAGCAAAACTGGTCGCTGCATCCTAAATTTTAAACTCATGGAATGAAGGATGGCTAGACTCAGCATTCAATTTTCTATTCTTGCACCCCGGCCCCACATTGTTGCCAAATTCTGATGCATGACATTCAAGGGACACAATTTGCGTGTTTCTAGTTCCCAGAGGCAACCATATGAGTGAGTTGCAGCAAAAACAACAAACACTTCAAAATGCCATAAAACTCTTTTTTGTTTTTGCTGCCATTGACTATCACGGTTGGAAATGGTGAATATGATAGCCTGGAAGTTGTGGTCTAGACAGCATGGCTTCCTTTGATGAAGGGAGTGGAATCCATGTTGTCACCATGGATTCCTTGTGTCTGAGGAGGTCTTTCTGCCTGCACCATGACATGTGGACTGTCATCTTGTAGTAATTCACAAGTCAGTCTTCTTTATAGTGGCACAGACCTATTGTAATTCTCTCTTCAGGGGAATCTGTTGTGAGAACTTCTAATGAACTTTCTCTATTCATCCTTACGTGTTTCAAGATTTAGTTTTCTTCCTGGCCCCATCCCTTCATAACGCACGTGAGTTGTTTATTGTTTTTTTATATGTTTTTGTAAATTTATCAGTTGTGTCTTAATCCTTTTTATGCCTATCTCTGAAATGTTTAAACAGAAAGCAATCTACACACATATTAATCTGTTTACCTTTTAAGGCACTATAAAAATCTCTGTTGTTTTGGGTTTTGTTCACTGTTGATTTTCTTCTGATCTTATCAAAGCCTTTAAACATGTCTGCTTAATGTTCTCTGATTTTCTGCTTTTGCTTTATCACCTTTTTTCATCTTTCCATATCCCCCTGTTTGTTTTCATTGCTAGTACACGTTTCTCTTTTAAATCTATTTTTCTTCTTTTCTGTATATGTTGTTTTCCGGGATAATTGACCTCCAAGGTCCCTTCCAACTTTATTATTATTATTATTATTATTATTATTATTATTATTATTATTATTATTATTATTATTATTATTATTATTATTATTATTATTATTATTATTATTATTATTATTATCTCTTCCATCTTCTTTAAAAACCACTTCCTCAGTGAAGCCGTTCTTTAAATTTCAGTATAATATTGATTTCTCTTGTCAAGGTCAAGTCTGTGGAAAAGCTTGTGAACGTGAAGGGGGAGCTATGAACATTATTCTCTGATCCATTGTCTTACAGATACTTATCAAGATAGCTCGTGTAAATAAGACTCAGTCCCTTCCGATATACATTTTATGTATTTTTCAGAACAAAGCAACGCTCATGAATTATATATATACGAGGCTCAATTTTTAGAGTACAAAAACTATCCTGTTATATTACCCTTCAGATAGAGACTTACGGCTTCATTTGATCTTAATGGTCTAACTGTGTAGCCAAATGCAATTGCTCCAAAAGGACGCGCTTCCTGCCTGCAATCTCTATGTGAGATTGAACACACGGGCAGATCGAAAGCCAACATGCCTTTGCCTTTCTCTCTTTAGCAGAAAGCTGGAGACAGAATCAGGTTTTTTTCTTTTTTTTCCCCACCTGCACACCCTTCAGAGCCTGCTGCTCCGGCTGAATGAAGAGGCACATCTCTTAACTTCCTGTCTTCAAATCCTACCAGCATTGTATTCGTTATTTTATGCTGTGATACAATTACAACTATTACAAGCTGCTCTGTGTTGTGCGTAAACAACAGAAAAGTCCCAGATCTTTCTATTGTTGAGGAGGTTCAGAACTTTAGTGAGGTGCAGAATCAACGTAGCCTGCTGGAAACAAATGGAAACCTCTACTATTCCTTCTTTCTCCAAAGGAAGCTCATGCTTCCTAGGACGAGAAGCTCTTCAGTTGCTATATGGCAGTGGTGGCGAACCTATGGCACGCGTGCCAGAGGCGGCATGCAGAGCCCTCTCTGTGGGCACACGCCATCGCCCCAGCACATGTGGTCTCTAAAAGTTCGCCATCACTGGCCTAAGGCCAGCCAGCCTGGAGCCGCCATTGGGGAGCCCACCATCCCACCCACCAGAGACCCCTTGGATCTCTCTCAATCCTGCCCGGCTCCCACAGGTGTCCCTCCCCATAAGCAACATCGAGGTGGCCACGCTCACCCTGGCTATGCCCACCCAATCTGCCATGACTACTGCAGCCACACCCATCCAGTCTGCCAAGCCCACTGTAGCTGCGCCCGCCGAGTGGGCCATACCCACCCGGCCACCCAGCGATACATAAGTGGGTTTTGGGTTGCAGTTTGGGCTAGTTCCCATATAGCAGTGATGGCAAACCTTTTAGAGGCCAAAAGGTTTGCCATCACTGCTATATGGGAACTAGCCATTATCTTCACCAGCATTCTTACAAGCATTCTACATTCCTGTGAATTTTTCCACCAAGAATCTGGTTTCCGTCACACCGGGAGAGTTACTCACTGCATGAATCAGTGGGGCCGGGCAGGTGTCTGCAACCTCTTCTTTGCAGGAGTCTTGGAATAGGCAGCTAGGCTGCTCTCCTCCACACCAGACGCAGCTGTACTTGGCATCAGCGGTTTGGCAACGGCTGCAATCTAAGTGTCCCACCGAGCAGTTGTATAAGGTCACTGAAGAGAAAGAGACACATTGAGATGGGCATTAGTAGGGTCCATACAGCAATT
>NW_015389684.1:46540-52711 GCF_001527695.2 Protobothrops mucrosquamatus
CCTTCCTTCCTTCCTTCCTTCCTTCCTTCCTTCCTTCCTTCCTTCCTTCCTTCCTTCCTTCCTTCCTTCCTTCCTTCCTTCCTTCCTTCCTTCCTTCCCACCCAGTCTTGATAGGCACTATGTTTTGCCTACCAAAATCTCTGCTTCAACAGCCCCACTGGCTCCTAGTTCATTGCAGAACACAACTCAGTCCCTTGCAAGCAAGCTCCATCAAGGCAAATCAAGATATGACTAGAAACCACCACAACTCTCTGATTTCACAAAACAAAGGCTGTTTTGTCTATAGCCGCTCCAATGTTGTTGTTATTAAGCCATGAGGATAGCCCTGTGCCCTTTCCCTGTTACCATGGAGATCTTCAACGCTGTCCACACGGAGATGCCGTTTCCGCTGGACGAAAATGACCACACTGAATTCTAATTGGGGAGCCGAGTAGCTGTACTGAAAAAGAGACACCCAAGTATTAGTCTTGCAAAACACATAAGATTACAGGTAGTCCTCGATTTATGATCACAATTGGGACCAAATTTTTCTGTTGCTAAGCAAAGCGGTTGTTAGGTGCGTTGGGCCTGGTCTCACAACCTTCTTTTTTGCCACCGTTAAGTGACTCATGTGGTTGTTAAGCGAATCCGGCTTCCCCTATTGGCTTTGCTTGGAAGCCAGCTGGGAAGGCCGCAAAAGGCTACCACAGGGGTAGGCAACCTTGACTCTTTTATGACTCTTGGACTTCAACTCCCAGAATTCCTGAGCCAGCATGGCTCAGCTTGGAAACCTCCCCCTTTTCCCTCAGCATGGATGGCTCAGGAATTCTGGGAGTTGAAGTCCACGAGTCATAAAAGAGCCAAGGTTGCCTACCCCTAGGCTACCACATGACCTCGGGATACTACAACTCTTGTGAATACAAGCCGGTTGCCAGGCACCTGAATTTTGATCACCTGACCATCAGGGTGCTGCAACAGTTGTTAAGGGCAAGGACTGGTTGTAAGTAATTTTTTCCCCCAGTGTTGTTGTAATTTAAATAGATGCTAAACAAATGGCTATAAGTTGAGGACTACCTCTATGCTATTGGTATTTTTTAAGGGAGGGGGGGAGAAAGGAAAAACAATATTGGATCTAAAGATTTCCTTCGAAGTTATATCATATTTTTTTCCCTTTTCCCCTCATACATTACATGATTTTTGTACACAGGGAAAAAGAAACCATAACAAACCCGATAAAAGATGGCAAGCGCGAGGGGCTGGGTGGAATGAAGTTAGGGGTCTCTCCCTCTCACTCCCTACAAGGCAGGGGTCCTCAAACGTGGCCATTTTTAAGACTTGTGGACTTCAACTCCCAGAATTCTCCAGCCAGCCATGCTGGCTGGAGAATTCTGGGAGTTGAAGTCCACAAGTCTTAAAAGTGGCCAAGTTTGAGGACCCCTGCTACAAGGCCTGGGTGAAGAGTAAGGTCTCAATGGCTCTTCTAAACAACAGCAGACAGCAAGCACAACTACGGAGGAGGCACCAGTCCGGGGTCTCAGTAGCCAACGTGGCTTAATTGAAGGAATTTGGAGAATGACAATCCTGCAAGATGCAATGGACTGGGAAAATACTATGGGAGACAGTAACTGGGCCCTATATTATGTAGAGCTTTGTGGGTAGCAACCAGCACCTCCAATCACACCTGGAAGGAAACAGGCAACTAGTGCAGCAGCTCATGAAGCAGAGGTGTTACGTGGGCACATCAAAACATGACTGTCTATTCACACTGCTGCATTCTGGAACAGCTGAAGCGTCAGAGTGCTCTTCAGAACAGCCCCCGTGTAGAGCACATATATTATGCAATTACAAGTGTTTTGGGATTTGTATAAACTTCTACAAATGGTATCACTGCAATTTGCAGCAGGCAGTACAGCTACCTGGGCTCTTAGGGACTATTCCACTCACTTTGCTGCAGCAGTGCCCTGTTTTGTTTCGTCATTTCTTCCTCCTAACCATCAAACTGTTGTGTGCCTCTTGAATATACTCACTGAACTGATACTATGAGGTTAGGATTTTTTTTTCTCTGAAAGGTGTTTGTATTCCTTGGATTTTCCTCTTAGCGTTATCAATGAGGTCATCAATAATAATAGGAAAGAATAATGGAATTCTGCCTTGGGGAAATAGGTTGGCTTTCTAGATGCTTGCTTTTTGCAATTCAGATTTTAGAAATAAAAATCAAACGGTACGAGATTCTTTTCTTTTGTTAACGGCTTTCCAGATGGTTTGAATGTTCTTTTTACAAACTGATTTAGATCGTTTTAACACTCCTCTTTTTTACTTTTTCCCAATTATTTCAGCTGATGACAGGAACATCTGGAGTAGTGTGAAGGATTACTCTTTTTAGCTACAATTAAATGACTCTGAGTAATCTCAGAAAGTTAACAAACCTACTTTTAGTGTCTCTAATAGCAGCAAGAAATCCCAGAGCGGTAGGCTAAATTCGAAAGTTAAAATTGTATCTTGGCAGAAAATGGCACACAACTTCCCTATTTTTGCCAGAGATACAAATGTGACCAGGACTTGATTTTGGCTCAATCAAGGCATCAGTACAGCTGAGACCAGCTACGGGACTTGGGTCTGGCTAGTCTAAAGAAAAGAAGAAATAGGGGAGACGTGATAGCAGTGTTCCCGTATCTGAGGGGCTGCCACAAGGCAGAGGGGGGCCAGGTTGTTCTCCAAAGCACCAGAGGGAAGGACGAGAAACAATGGTTGGAAACTGACCAAAGAGAGAAGCAACCTGGAATTAAGGAGAAACTTCCTGACAGCGAGGACAATTAACCAGTGGAACAGCTTGCCTCCAGAAATCATGGGCGCTCCATCACTGGAGGTTTTTAAGAAGAGGCTAGACAGACACTTGTCTGAAATGGTATAGGTTCTCCTGCTTGAGCAGGGGGCTGGACTAGAAGACCTCCAAGGTCCCTTCCAGCTTCTATTCTATTCTATTCTATTCTATTCTATTCTATTCTATTCTATTCTATTCTATTCTATTCTATTCTGTTTTCTTCCTTCTCCCAAATTTTTTCATCACTGAATATTCCAGCTGGTCACCAAGCATTTACTGGCTTTCCTGTTTCTCCCCCATTCTATTTCCCTTTGTATCTTGGCTGTTAAGATACTGAAGAGGGGGAGTAACATATTTCTGATGACAGATTTACAAACTTTATACCCAGCCTACTTTGACTTACACTTTGGCAGCCACCGAAAATCACTCAACATGTGGGTGGTCTTTTAAAAATATCAAATAAGATGCATGGCTATATATGAGAGCCAGTTTGGGATAATAGTTGAGGCACCAGGCTAGAAAGCAAGAGACTGCGAGTTCTAATCCTGCCTTAGGCACAAAGCCAGCTGGGCCAGTCTCTCTGAACCCAACTCAGCTCACGAGGTTGTTGTTGGGGGGGGGGGGGGAGAATAAGAAGAATAATGAAGAGAAGGACGAGGGGGGACATGATAGCAATGTTCCAATATCTCAGGGGCTGCCACAAAGAAGAGGGAGTCAAGCTATTCTCCAAAGCGCCTGAAGTCAGGACAAGAAGCAACGGAGGGAAACTAATCAAGGAGAGAAACAACCTAGAACTAAGGAGAAACTTCCTGCCAGTTAGAACAATTAACCAGTGGAACAACCTGCCTCCAGAAGCGGTGAATGCTCCAACACTGGAAGTTTTTAAGAAGAGACTGGACGGCCATTTATCTGAAATGGTATAGGGATTCCTGCCTGAGCAGGGGGTTGGACTTGGTGACCTCCAAGGTCCCTTCCAACTTTTTATTATTATTATTATTATTATTATTATTATTATTATTATTATTATTATTATTATTATTATTATTATTATTATTATTATTATTATTATTATTATTATTATTAAGGAAGGAGTACAAATACTCTTTGACTTACGACCTCAATTGAGACCACAATTTCTGTTGTTAGGTAAGACAGTTGTTAAGTGAATTTTGCCCCATTTTACAACTTTTCTTGCCTCCGTTTGTTAAATGAAACGCTGCAGTTGTTAAGTCAGTAACATGGTTGTTAAATGAATCTAGTTTCCCCATTGACTTTGCTTCTCAGAAGGTCACAAAAAGTGATCAAGTGACCCTGGGACACGGCAACTGTCATAAATACATGCCAGTTGCCAAGCATCCGAATTCTGATCACGTGAGCCTGGGGATGCTGGAAAGGTGGTAAGTGTGAAAAAAGGTCATAAGTCATATGTTTCCACTGCTGTTGTTAAGTTTGAACAAATGGTTATTATGTCGAGGACTATCTGTATTAGATACGTTCACTGCCTTGAGTTATTTATAAAAATAAGAAAGGCGGTGTATAAATCAATAAATAAATGTTGAGACCAAAACTAGGGCAGAGGTCCCCAACTTTTTGGGCACCAGGGACCAGTTCCATGGAGAGAGGTTTTTCCATGAACCAGAGTGTGTGTGGTTTTGTGTGCTGCTTACATCCCGCAGATGGGGCTTTGCTTGTTTGTGTGGACCGGTTGCTGGCACGCCGCGGCCCGATACTGGGCCACGGACCGGGAGGTTGGGGACTCCCGAGCTAGGGGAACCCTGGCTCTGCTCCCATGAAGCCCTTACCTGATGTAATTGGCACGTGATGTAGCAAATGGAGGGGTCATTTTCATCTTGTTCAATGTAAGCCTCCACGGACAAAGTCTTCCCCTCCAGAACCAAGGCACATTCATAGTCCCAAAGCTGATCCTTGAAGGAAAAGAAAAGTAGAGTTGATTCTTATGAATGAGATTCCTGCATTTCTCTCCAAACCTTCCATGTAATTCTTCTGAGCTGGCCTTGGGCAAATGCATCAGTCTTCACTGTCTACAACATTTAGACTATTTCAAACCCAGGTTTGTTCCATCCCATTCCCAAATCACTTTGCAAATTTGGTAATCTTTGTACATTTCCTTTTGCATGCGCATTTTCATTCTTAACTGTTTTATTTATGCCATTTTCCCCAACATGCACGTATTTTTGGCAATACGTCTCACAAAGATACATTATTTTTTTGTACATGATTCCACACACAGGAGATTTCGGGCCTGGGGGAGGCTGCTGCCAGGTGTGGGGGAGATTTATGTGGGCGACTCACAACCGTCACTGCCGGCATCTCTGCTGACTTTGCTTGTGGGAAGCCAGCAGGGAAGGTGGCAAACTGTGATCCTAGGACAGTGGTGGTGAACCTATGGCCCGGATGCCAGAGGCGGCACTCAGAGCCCTCTCTGTGGGCACGCGCGCCGTCGCCCCAGTCCTAGGCCTTCAGCTGGGTTTTATAAAACCTTTTCGCTTTAGGCCTCCGCCGCTGTGTGCAAAAAAAAAAAAAAAAGGTTCAATCAGTCAATTTCAATTTCTCACGGGGAAAAAAAAGATCTCACAAAGTTGGAATTGATTGATTGAACTTTTTAGTCCCACCCAGTCTACCGTTACCACCGCAGCCACACCCACCCAATGGGCCACACCCACCCAGCACCCGACGATGCATAAGTGGGTTTTGCGTTGCAGTTTGGGCACTCAGTCTCTAAAAGGTTCGCCATCACTGTCCTAGGATGTTGCAACTGTTGCCTGAACAGGTTGCCAAGCATCCAGATCACAATCACGAATGGGAATGGAGTGACTTCAAGGCCTAATTGTAAGTTGTCACCCGTTCAGCACTGTCACAGCTTCCAACAGTTGCTGAACAAGTGGTTGGTGAGTGAGGACTCTCTATATAGCACTTGCTTTTGAAGGAAAGAGAGCAGGAATATACTTCACCCTTCATCTTTCCTTTCACAGCCACTAACAATGAAACCCACAGAATTAATTTGTAGCAGGAGCAGGACAGTCATACAAAAGGCGTAAGCAGGGGTGTCCTTGTAAACATTTAAGAATTGTCTCTGCCGGCTCCATTTCAATCAGCGCAGAGCAGCTGATTGGCATGCTAAGCTAGGCAATCAATCAAAGCTTCATTACTGTCCCAGACTAGCAAAATGCTAGGCTAGTGGCTCAGCACTGCTCCCAATTAGCTGCCAAAATTCCAGAAAATTTATTAATCGGCTTTCACAAGCCAGTGCAAGCTGGTTCCAGCACACCGCTGGATGTATGCCCTCTCGATAGCACAGGGTCACAACACCCTCCCACCGCCCCCACCACCTGACCCACTGCCACAGTCTT
>NW_015389684.1:52963-71097 GCF_001527695.2 Protobothrops mucrosquamatus
ACTTTCTTGCCACAGGTGTTAAGTGAATCACTGCAGTTGTTAAGTTAGTTGTCAATGCTGCTAACATTGGATGTTCTTGCTTTGACAACATATGGAGATGCAGCCTTTTTCTTTCTTATGCTTTACTCTTAGAACTGGATGATACTGGGGGAGGAGGAGGAATGTGATGGGAGTTAGTTAGACATAACAATATTATAATAGTGTGTGAACTCAGGGCTTTTGAAATAAGAGATGATAAGCAATGGTGGGTTGGTGTAAAGGAGGGAAAGCCTGCATTTCAAACTAATTGGAGAATGTGATTTATGACTGTTAATTAGAGGAAGGAATTGTGCTTTGATACTATGTGCTCAGGGGAGGGGAATCCAGATTTTGGCTTAGCTTATGTATGTGCCGATGCTATGCTGCTCAAATAAAGATTCTTTAAGGTAAACAATGCCTCAAAGTTCTTTGAAGAGTTTCATCTGTCGGAACCATGACATTAGTAACACGATTGTTAAGTGAATCTGGCTTCCCCATTGACTTGGCTTGTCAGAAGGTGGCAAAAAGGGATCATGTGACCCCGGAGACACTACAACAGTCATAAATATGAGCCAGTGCGAGATTGTATAATATTGTATTATATAGGGGAATATATATATATATATATAGAGAGAGAGATGTATACATAGAACTTTAAGTATGATAAGGAACGAATTGTTAGGATTATATATACTGGAGTGTCATGTCATGTCCTTTTTTGTTTTAATTGTTTTATTAATAATTTTTTTAAAAAAAAAATAATAATAAATAAATAAATATGAGCCAGTGGCCCAGCCTCTGAATTTTGATCACGTGACTGTGGGGATGCCACAACAGTCGTTAAGTGTGAAAAATGGTCATAAGTCACTTTTTTCAGTGGCATTGTAACTTCAAATGGTCACTAAATGAATTGTTGTTCAGCCGAGGACTACCAGTAAAAACAGAGAAAGCAGAAACAGGCCCAAGAACAGATCAAATGTCTGGGTGAAAATATCTTTTTCTTGTCAATTCGTAACTCGCACAAGGCATCTGAAGAAGAGTCTCTCACCATCCCGGCTCGGCAGCTTGGAGCCACAGGCAGGAGGTTCTCCAGAAAAACTCTCCTGTCTAAAAGTTTCTATTACAATCCAATTTTACAAACAGGTGGGAGGGTTTTCCCCCTGCTTTGCCCACCTAACATCTGGGGGTTTATCGGCCTCACAGTCAGCTAGTCTAGTTACTAAGTTCTGGAGGAGAAGCACGATTGACAGATGACTAACTTTGGTCCTAAAGACAAGGATTCCTCCTACATGCCTCTNTGATTAACAAAACACTTAAAAGGACTTTCAGGCATATTTTTTCCTAAAAGCATTTATTAAGGTTACAGAGACGTCAGTACAGCATGGTGGAAATGCTTAGGTCTGGCTTCTTTTCCGTTACGCATATACAATTCTAAGCATTTCCCCCCCCCCTTATTTTGGGGTCATGGTTCACATCTTCCAATCAACTTGGAAGATGTGATTTACTTCCGGTTTCTTTTTCCCGGGCTATCCTTATTCTCCTCCCTTTTTCCCAGTTGCTGGTTTAACTATAAAAATACCAGACAGTTCTGCATATTGTCAAAGCAAGAATATACAGTATTTGCAGCGTTGACACCCTATGCCTGCCTGCCTGCCTGCCTTCCCACCCAGTCTTGATAGGCACTATGTTTTGCCTACCAAAATCTCTGCTTCAACAGCCCCACTGGCTCCTAGTTCATTGCAGAACACAACTCAGTCCCTTGCAAGCAAGTTCCATCAAGGCAAATCAAGATATGACTAGAAACCACCACAACTCTCTGATTTCACAAAACAAAGGCTGTTTTGTCTATAGCCGCTCCAATGTTGTTGTTATTAAGCCATGAGGATAGCCCTGTGCCCTTTCCCTGTTACCATGGAGATCTTCAACGCTGTCCACACGGAGATGCCGTTTCCGCTGGACGAAAATGACCACACTGAATTCTAATTGGGGAGCCGAGTAGCTGTACTGAAAAAGAGACACCCAAGTATTAGTCTTGCAAAACACATAAGATTACAGGTAGTCCTCGATTTATGATCACAATTGGGACCAGAATTTTTCTGTTGCTAAGCAAAGCGGTTGTTAGGTGCGTTGGGCCTGGTCTCACAACCTTCTTTTTTGCCACCGTTAAGTGACTCATGTGGTTGTTAAGCGAATCCGGCTTCCCCTATTGGCTTTGCTTGGAAGCCAGCTGGGAAGGCCGCAAAAGGCTACCACAGGGGTAGGCAACCTTGACTCTTTTATGACTCTTGGACTTCAACTCCCAGAATTCCTGAGCCAGCATGGCTCAGCTTGGAAACCTCTCCCTTTCCCCTCAGCATGGCTGGCTCAGGAATTCTGGGAGTTGAAGTCCACGAGTCATAAAAGAGCCCAGGTTGCCTACCCCTAGGCTACCACATGACCTCGGGATACTACAACTCTTGTGAATACAAGCCGGTTGCCAGGCACCTGAATTTTGATCACCTGACCATCAGGGTGCTGCAACAGTTGTTAAGGGCAAGGACTGGTTGTAAGTAATTTTTCCCCCCAGTGTTGTTGTAATTTAAATAGATGCTAAACAAATGGCTATAAGTTGAGGACTACCTCTATGTTATTGGTATTTTTTAAGGGAGGGGGGGGGAGAAAGGAAAAACAATATTGGATCTAAAGATTTCCTTCGAAGTTATATCATATTTTTTTCCCTTTTCCCCTCATACATTACATGATTTTTGTACACAGGGAAAATGAAACCATAACAAACCCGATAAAAGATGGCAAGCGCGAGGGGCTGGGTGGAATGAAGTTAGGGGTCTCTCCCTCTCACTCCCTACAAGGCAGGGGTCCTCAAACGTGGCCACTTTTAAGACTTGTGGACTTCAACTCCCAGAATTCCCCAGCCAGCCATGCTGGCTGGGGAATTCTGGGAGTTGAAGTCCACAAGTCTTAAAAGTGGCCAAGTTTGAGGACCCCTGCTACAAGGCCTGGGTGAAGAGTAAGGTCTCAATGGCTCTTCTAAACAACAGCAGAGAGCAAGCACAACTACGGAGGAGGCACCAGTCCGGGGTCTCATTAGCCAACGTGGTTTAATTGAAGGAATTTGGAGAATGACAATCCTGCAAGATGGAATGGACTGGGAAAACACTATGGGAGACAGGTGGTCCTTCAAGTAACTAGGCCTTATATTATGTAGAGCTTTGTGGGTAGCAACCAGCACCTCCAATCACACCTGGAAGGAAACAGGCAACTAGTGCAGCAGCTCATGAAGCAGAGGTGTTACGTGGGCACATCAAAACATGACTATGTCTATTCACACTGCTGCATTCTGAAGCTGAAGCTTCAGAGTGCTCTTCAGAACAGCCCCCGTGTAGAGCACATATATTATGCAATTACAAGTGTTTTGGGATTTGTATAAACTTCTACAAATGTTATCACTGCAATTTGTAGCAGGCAGTACAGCTACCTGGGCTCTTAGGGACTATTCCACTCACTTTGCGGCAGCAGTGCCCTGTTTTGTTTCGTCATTTCTTCCTCCTAACCATCAAACTGTTGTGTGCCTCTTGAATATACTCACTGAACTGATACTATGAGCTTAGGATTTTTTTTTTCTCTGAAAAGTGTTTGTATTCCTTGGATTTTCCTCTTAGCGTTATCAATGAGGTCATCAATAATAATAGGAAAGAATAATGGAATTCTGCCTTGGGGAAATAGGTTGGCTTTCTAGATGCTTGCTTTTTGCAGTTCAGATTTTAGAAATAAAAATCAAACGGTACGAGATTCTTTTCTTTTGTTAACGGCTTTCCAGATGGTTTGAATGTTCTTTTTACAAGCTGATTTAGATCGTTTTAACACTCATCTTTTTACTTTTTCCCAATTATTTCAGCTGATGACAGGAACATCTGGAGTAGTGTGAAGGATTACTCTTTTTAGCTACAATTAAATGACTCTGAGTAATCTCAGAAAGTTAACAAACCTACTTTTAGTGTCTCTAAGAGCAGCAAGAAATCCCAGAGCGGTAGGCTAAATTCGAAAGTTAAAATTGTATCTTGGCAGAAAATGGCACACAACTTCCCTATTTTTGCCAGAGATACAAATGTGACCAGGACTTGATTTTGGCTCAATCAAGGCATCAGTACAGCTGAGACCAGCTACGGGACTTGGGTCTGGCTAGTCTAAAGAAAAGAAGAAATAGGGGAGACGTGATAGCAGTGTTCCCGTATCTGAGCGGCTGCCACAAGGCAGAGGGGGGCCAGGTTGTTCACCAAAGCACCAGAGGGAAGGACGAGAAACAATGGTTGGAAACTGACCAAAGAGAGAAGCAACCTGGAATTAAGGAGAAACTTCCTGACAGCGAGGACAATTAACCAGTGGAACAGCTTGCCTCCAGAAATCATGGGCGCTCCATCAGTGGAGGTTTTTAAGAAGAGGCTAGACAGACACTTGTCTGAAATGGTATAGGTTCTCCTGCTTGAGCAGGGGGCTGGACTAGAAGACCTCCAAGGTCCCTTCCAGCTTCTATTCTATTCTATTCTATTCTATTCTATTCTATTCTATTCTATTCTATTCTATTCTATTCTATTCTATTCTGTTTTCTTCCTTCTCCCGAATTTTTTCATCACTGAATATTCCAGCTGGTCACCAAGCATTTACTGGCTTTCCTGTTTCTCCCCCATTCTATTTCCCTTTGTATCTTGGCTGTTAAGATACTGAAGAGGGGGAGTAACATATTTCTGATGACAGATTTACAAACTTTATACCCAGCCTACTTTGACTTACACTTTGGCAGCCACCGAAAATCACTCAACATGTGGGTGGTCTTTTAAAAATATCAAATAAGATGCATGGATATATATGAGAGCCAGTTTGGGATAATAGTTGAGGCACCAGGCTAGAAAGCAAGAGACTGCGAGTTCTAATCCTGCCTTAGGCACAAAGCCAGCTGGGCCAGTCTCTCTCAGCCCAACTCAGCTCACGAGGTTGTTGTTGGGGGGGGAAATAAGAGGAATAACGAAGAGAAGGACGAGGGGGGACGTGATAGCAGTGTTCCAATATCTCAGGGGCTGCCACAAAGAAGAGGGAGTCAAGCTATTCTCCAAGGCGCCTGAAGGCAGGACAAGAAGCAACGGATGGAAACTAATCAAAGAGAGAAGCAACCTAGAACTAAGGAGAAACTTCCTGACAGTTAGAACAATTAACCAGTGGAACAACCTGCCTCCAGAAGCGGTGAATGCTCCAACACTGGAAGCTTTTAAGAAGAGACTGGATGGCCATTTGTCTGAAATGGTATAGGGATTCCTGCCTGAGCAGGGAGTTGGACTTGATGACCTCCAAGATCCCTTCCAACTTTTTTTTTTATTATTATTATTATTATTATTATTATTATTATTATTATTATTATTATTATTATTATTATTATTATTATTATTATTTATTAAGGAAGGAGGAGTACAGATACTCTTTGACTTACGACCTCAATTGAGACCACAATTTCTGTTGTTAGGTAAGACAGTTGTTAAGTGAATTTTGCTCCATTTTACAACTTTTCTTGCCACGGTTGTTAAATGAAACGCTGCAGTTGTTAAGTCAGTAACATGGTTGTTAAATGAATCTAGTTTCCCCATTGACTTTGCTTCTCAGAAGGTCACAAAAAGTGATCAAGTGACTCTGGGACACGGCAACTGTCATAAATACATGCCAGTTGCCAAGCATCCGAATTCTGATCACGTGACCCTGGGGATGCTGGAAAGGTCGTAAGTGTGAAAAAAGGTCATGTCATATGTTTCCACTGCTGTTGTTAAGTTCGAACAAATGGTTATTATGTCGAGGACTATCTGTATTAGATACGTTCACTGCCTTGAGTTATTTATAAAAATAAGAAAGGCGGTGTATAAATCAATAAATAAATGTTGAGACCAAAGCTAGGGCAGAGGTCCCCAACTTTTTGGGCACCAGGGACCAGTTCCATGGAGAGAGGTTTTTCCATGAACCAGAGTGTGTGTGGTTTTGTGTGCTGCTTACATCCCGCAGATGGGGCTTTGGTTGTTTGTGTGGACCGGTGCTGGCACGCCGCGGCCCGATACTGGGCCACGGACCGGGAGGTTGGG
Organism: Protobothrops mucrosquamatus; assembly: GCF_001527695.2. Lineage (NCBI taxonomy): Eukaryota > Metazoa > Chordata > Lepidosauria > Squamata > Viperidae > Protobothrops > Protobothrops mucrosquamatus. The sequence continues at coordinate 59,098 of NW_015389684.1, forward strand.
GACTCCCGAGCTAGGGGAACCCTGGCTCTGCTCCCATGAAGCCCTTACCTGATGTAATTGGCACGTGATGTAGCAAATGGAGGGGTCATTTTCATCTTGTTCAATGTAAGCCTCCACGGACAAAGTCTTCCCCTCCAGAACCAAGGCACATTCATAGTCCCAAAGCTGATCCTTGAAGGGAAAGAAAAGTAGAGTTGATTCTTATGAATGAGATTCCTGCATTTCTCTCCAAACCTTCCATGTAATTCTTCTGAGCTGGCCTTGGGCAAATGCATCAGTCTTCACTGTCTACAACATTTAGACTATTTCAAACCCAGGTTTGTTCCATCCCATTCCCAAATCACTTTGCAAATTTGGTAATCTTTGTACATTTCCTTTTGCATGCGCATTTTCATTCTTAACTGCTTTATTTATGCCATTTTCCCCAACATGCACGTATTTTTGGCAATACATCTCACAAAGATACATTATTTTTTTGTACATGATTCCACACACAGGAGATTTCGGGCCTGGGGGAGGCTGCTGCCAGGCGTGGGGGAGATTTATGTGGGCGACTCACAACCGTCACTGCCGGCATCTCTGCTGACTTTGCTTGTGGGAAGCCAGCAGGGAAGGTGGCAAACTGTGATCCTAGGACAGTGGTGGTGAACCTATGGCCCGGATGCCAGAGGCGGCACTCAGAGCCCTCTCTGTGGGCATGCGCGCCGTCGCCCCAGTCCTAGGCCTTCAGCTGGGTTTTATAAAACCTTTTCGCTTTAGGCCTCCGCCGCTGTGTGCAAAAAAAAAAAAAAAAAAAAAGGTTCAATCAGTCAATTTCAATTTCTCACGGGGAAAAAAAAGATCTCACAAAGTTGGAATTGATTGATTGAACTTTTTAGTCCCACCCAGTCTGCCGTTACCACCGCAGCCACACCCACCCAATGGGCCATACCCAGCCAATGGGCCACACCCACCCAGCACCCGACGATGCATAAGTGGGTTTTGCGTTGCAGTTTGGGCACTCGGTCTCTAAAAGGTTCACCATCACTGTCCTAGGATGTTGCAACTGTTGCCTGAACAGGTTGCCAAGCATCCAGATCACGATCGTGATCGGGAATGGAGTGACTTTAAGGCCTAATTGTAAGTTGTCACCCATTCAGCACTGTCACAGCTTCCAACAGTTGCTGAACAAGTGGTTGGTGAGTGAGGACTCTCTATATAGCACTTGCTTTTGAAGGAAAGAGAGCAGGAATATACTTTACCCTTCATCTTTCCTTTCACAGCCACTAACAGTGAAACCCACAGAATTAATTTGTAGCAGGAGCAGGACAGTCATACAAAAGGCGTAAGCAGGGGTGTCCTTGTAAACATTTAAGAATTGTCTCTGCCGGCTCCATTTCAATCAGCGCAGAGCAGCTGATTGGCATGCTAAGCTAGGCAATCAATCAAAGCTTCATTACTGTCCCAGACTAGCAAAATGCTGGGCTAGTGGCTCAGCACTGCTCCCAATTAGCTGGCAAAATTCCAGAAAATTTATTAATCGGCTTTCACAAGCCAGTGCAAGCTGGTTCCAGCACACCGCTGGATGTATGCCCTCTCGATAGCACAGAGTCACAACACCCTCCCACCCCACCCCCACCACCTGACCCACTGCCACAGTCTTGCCTGATAGAGGTGGAAGTTTTGTCCAATCAGGGTGATCTTTCTCTGCACGTTGACCGGCATCAGAGAAGATCCCTGGATGCCCCTCACACACGGACAGGCTTCGGGCCCCCAGCTGTACTCCTCCGTCTGAAAGCACACAAACACACTGAAGGGAGTTAAAAAAAGGATTCTGCGCAGCTTGCTGTGATTAACAGGACAGAACATACACAAAACACCGAAACCAGGTTGTCTTATACAGGTAGTCGCAACTGAGTCCATTATTTCTATTGCTAACTGAGACTTTTGTTTTGCCCCACTTTCTTGCCACAGGTGTTAAGTGAATCACTGCAGTTGTTAAGTTAGTTGTCAATGCTGCTAACATTGGATGTTCTTGCTTTGACAACATATGGAGATGCAGCCTTTTTCTTTCTTATGCTTTACTCTTAGAACTGGATGATACTGGGGGAGGAGGAGGAATGTGATGGGAGTTAGTTAGACATAACAATATTATAATNCCGGAACGCGGCGGAACCGCGTTCCGGCACCTTTTTCCGGGCCGGCCGCACCGGAAATAGCCCCTCCCGCACCGGAAATAGCCCCTCCCAAATTTTACTTGCATTCCTGTTCTCTAAAGGGGCGGTCCTAGGGTTTGATGAGGGCGTGGCCAGGTTTGAGTTCCGCCACCTTTTCTCTGAGAAAAAAAGCCCTGATTATAATAGTGTGTGAACTCAGGGCTTTTGAAATAAGAGATGATAAGCAATGGTGGGTTGGTGTAAAGGAGGGAAAGCCTGCATTTCAAACTAATTGGAGAATGTGATTTATGACTGTTAATTAGAGGAAGGAATTGTGCTTTGATACTATGTGCTCAGGGGAGGGGAATCCAGATTTTGGCTTAGCTTATGTATGTGCCGATGCTATGCTGCTCAAATAAAGATTCTTTAAGGTAAACAATGCCTCAAAGTTCTTTGAAGAGTTTCATCTGTCGGAACCATGACATTAGTAACACGATTGTTAAGTGAATCTGGCTTCCCCATTGACTTTGCTTGTCAGAAGGTGGCAAAAAGGGATCATGTGACCCCGGAGACACTACAACAGTCATAAATATGAGCCAGTGCGAGATTGTATAATATTGTATTATATAGGGGAATATATATATATATATAGAGAGAGAGAGATGTATACATAGAACTTTAAGTATGATAAGGAACGAATTGTTAGGATTATATATACTGGAGTGTCATGTCATGTCCTTTTTTGTTTTAATTGTTTTATTAATAATTTTTTTTAAAAAAATAATAATAATAAATAAATAAATATGAGCCAGTGGCCCAGCCTCTGAATTTTGATCACGTGACTGTGGGGATGCCACAACAGTCGTTAAGTGTGAAAAATGGTCATAAGTCACTTTTTTCAGTGGCATTGTAACTTCAAATGGTCACTAAATGAATTGTTGTTCAGCCGAGGACTACCAGTAAAAACAGAGAAAGCAGAAACAGGCCCAAGAACAGATCAAATGTCTGGGTGAAAATATCTTTTTCTTGTCAATTCGTAACTCGCACAAGGCATCTGAAGAAGAGTCTCTCACCATCCCGGCTCGGTAGCTTGGAGCCACAGGCAGGAGGTTCTCCAGAAAAGCTCTCCTGTCTAAAAGTTTCTATTACAATCCAATTTTACAAACAGGTGGGAGGGTTTTCCCCCTGCTTTGCCCACCTAACATCTGGGGGTTTATCGGCCTCACAGTCAGCTAGTCTAGTTACTAAGTTCTGGAGGAGAAGCACGATTGACAGATGACTAACTTTGGTCCTAAAGACAAGGATTCCTCCTACATGCCTCTCCAAGTTGTGGGAGAGAACAAAAATCAAGATGAATCCTGTTTTATAATTTGGCCTCATTAATCTGACAAAAATGGTTTTAAATACATTTGGCAAAGATTCATAGGAAGCAGAGTATTAAAAACACACTTGGCTATAAACCCTGTATTTCTGTATTCTTATAAACGTCAGGATTGCGCGTGGCGTTCCCTGTGACGTTTGGTGGAAGTGAACGTTGGACTTTGAAGAATATTGACATCTTTGAATTTGGTATTGGAGAAGACTCCTAAGAATGCCACGGACAGCCTAGAAAACAAACCACTGGGACATCAAATAAATCAACCCAAAGTTCTCATTCAAGATGCAAGTAACCAGAATAAAAATATCCTACTTCAGAGACATTATGCAAAGACTCAGGTCTCTGGGAAAAGGCTCCAATTCAGAGTAAGATGGAGGGAAAGAGGAGAAGAGGATGGCCAGTAGCCAGATGGACCAACTCAGTTACAGTGGTGATAAAGGCACCAATGGAAGACTGGAAAGAAGCAGCTGAACTCCACATAGGCGTCAGGAAGGGCATATGACCAGTAAATATTCAGCTGTAGTGTTCTGAAGTGAAGCATGAGGCCTTACCAAATCCAGAAATCCAGGTGCATCATATTGATAATCTAGTGCTGGGTTCAGAATTCGAGGAAAATCAGAGATGTCACTCTCAGAGGAGTCTCCATCACCCGAGAGAAGGATGGACGCAGAAAAAGAGGAGGTGTCGTTTTCCGGTGGCAGCGAAACCATCCATTCCTCACTCTCCTGGGATTCTGTGATGTCTTCAGGAGGAAGCCATTTTGGAAGGTCTGTCGGGTAGGGCAACTCCAAAATGGGAGGCTCAGTCTCCAGGTCAATTGGTGGTACATTAGTAGATGTGGAAGGGCTTCCGGTCTGGTTAGGGGTGAGAGGACTTAGGGGAGAAGATGTAGGGGCAGCAGATGGGGCGGAGGAACCTTCAGCTTCAAGAAAAGGAGTCTTTCCCTCCAGAACAGGCTGGGGTGTGCTATACATGGCAGCAGAAGAATCCGTAGAGCCATCTTCTGGATCCGTAGCTGGTTCTGAGGTAGGATACACTGTGGAAGAAAGTATCTCCATCTGGCTGCTGGAGAGATATTCTGAGGTAGGACCAGCAGTCGCAGTAGTGGGCACTTCAGTGGGAGGCAATGTCAGAGAATCCCAGGTTGTCTCCAGCAAAGTAACAGTACTTGGGGTTGATGGAGATGCCTCTGTGAAAGTAAGGGTTTCAGGCTTCAAAGTAGTCAGGGCAGAAGTGGCTGGCAGGCTGGTGTAGATCATGGGAACGGTGGTGGGAACAGGCCTGGAAGTGGTCCCCGGTGTTTCTGAGAATGTAGGGGGTTCAGTGGCCAAAATTGGCAAAGATGACTGCGTTGTATTTGGAGTGGCTGAGGAAGGGAATGGGCTGGAGTCCAGTATTTGAGTCTGGAGAAGCGAAAGGGAACAGAGAAAAGACAGCTAGTCAGTGCTGGGAAGGGGAAAAAAACAGGATCAGAAGGAGGCCACACTCTGTGGTTGAGTTCATACAACATGCTAAATCACAAAACCAGCTTAGTTATACTGTTGCTGTGTTCGTGTTGAATGCCGTCACCAAACAAATAAACCACGTTAGGGTGTGATGTGATAGTGTGGGCCACAGGATGCGCCTGAAATGCATTTTGGTGTAACTAGTGTATTATGCAATACCATTTTTTTAAAACACGTGAACAATTCTTGTGCAGTTGGGAGCGGTAAGTGGTGGTCAGCGATATCCAGGCACAAAAATTAATCTATTTCTGACTTCAGAAAGCAATTCTAAAAAGATGGATTATATATAAGTAGCAACCCACTGGTTCTCAGGTTTACTTGAAAAGTGCCCAGAAGTATTCAAGTCTCTGTGAAGGTCTCATATTCTGAACCAGACCAATGGTCCACCTGAGCTAAGATTCTTATAGGCTAGGAACATGCTATCTTTTCATTCCCAGTGTTTTTATTGCAATTTGGATCTAGGGCAGGGGTAGGCAATCTTGGCTCTTTTATGACTCGTGGACTTCAACTCCCAGAATTCCTGAGCCAGCCAAGCTGGCTCAGGAATTCTGGGAGTTGAAGTCCACGAGTCATAAAAGAGCCAAGATTGCCTACCCCTGATCTAGGGATTCACATTAAATATGTACAAATGCTCACGCACATGTATTCACGAATCCCTCACTGTCATCGTTCTCCTAGAAGACCGATATTGTTGATGATGATGTTATCCATTCAGACATGTCTGATTTTTGGCGATTCTATGGGCCAGGTCTCTCCACGTCTTCCGATTGTGCACTGTTTGTGTTTTTTCTATGCTCTGGCTGGAGTCAGCTTTGATGGTGTCCAGCCATCATGATCTTTGGTGGCCTGGTTTCCTCTTACCGCTAATTCTACCCAACGCAATTGCTTTGTGAAATCCCCCACGTGATGGGGCCAAAATAAGTGAGACGCAGTTTCGTGATTTAAAAGACCGCCGAAAAACCTACCTTCTTATTGTAGATGATGGACCCATCTTCACAGACAGTTTTGTGTGTGCAGAGGTGTTGATGGACGCACCAGTTGCAGCCCCAATGACTGCTCACACATCCCTGGCACCTAAGAACCAAGAACACGACAGCTGTTGAGTAGACCCAACAAATCAAAGCGAGAATGCAAATTGTGGGAAAAAGGCATCTGGGGAAAGGAAAGGTCTCTTCATGGACGTACGGTGCAGATCTCCTCAGGGAAGCCACCGCAGAACAGTCATAAAAGGAGAAAGTTGTTGAGGCAATGAAGATGTCGTGGAAGCGCACCTCCAGCTGAATGGTGATGTGGTCTGAAAATGGAAATCAGGCAGGCTTCAAACATGATCCCACAGCAAACAGCAACTGCAGCTGGAATTTTTATATTTCCAGTCTTAGGGACTTACACATTAATATTTTTTGTTTCTTCTGTCTATGCTTTAGACATAAACAGGAAAGATTACAGGTACTGTAATCCTTTGACCTACGAACGGTTGACCTACGACCCTTGACCTATGACCGGTTGTCTAGCAACCATTTACAACTGGCTTGGGGCTACTTATGACCTGGACTGTAACCAAACTTTAGGCACCCAGCAACATGGCCACATTTATGTCTGTTTGCAGCATCCCGTGGTCACATGACAGTGTTTTACAACCATTTTACTGAAAACTGACACTTCTGGCTTTTGGCAACACTACACCTCTAGTGAACCATGCATTTTTGCTTCGCAACTGGAGTGTCCACTTAATGACTGCCTCAAAAAAATCTTATTAAATCAGGTTGGTCACATGACTGACTAGTTTTACTACTGTTATGACTTATAGCAGAAATGGGCGGGGTCCATTGCAGTCATATGTTGAGGACTGCCTGTTATTCAGAGAACTAGCTGAAGGGCGGCTAAGGCTTCTTCAAGGCCAGTATTTTAAGACAATATTGATGCCGATCACATTCATGAGAGCACAACATTTATGGTTCCCAAGTAACTACTAATACCAATCCTGACTTAAATCTGGCTTTGCCAGAGGCCCTGTTAAAATAGGGTGGGCTGATCCCTGTTAAAGACTTTGTCTCCTCTTGGAGAGTTGGTGGTGCCACAGACAGCTGAGGCAAATACAGCTGGGACATAAAAACAAAACTATGTGGTGGTGGGGAGGATATCCATTCTCTCTCTCTCTCTCTCTCTCTCTCTCTCTCTCTCTCTCTCTCTCTCTCTCTCTCTCTCTCTCTCTCTCTCTCTCTCTTTCTTTCTTTCTTTCTCTCTTTCTCTGGATTTGTTTGTCTTTTTCTCCCAGGCAAAAGAGAAGAGACTGCTTTTAACCAAAGGTCTAAAGCAGTGTTTCTCAACCTTGACAATTTTAAGGCATGTGGACTTCAACTCCCAGAATTCCACAGCCAGCAATGCTGGCTGTGGAATTCTGGGAGTTGAAGTCCACATGCCTTAAAATTGTCAAGGTTGAGAAACACTGGTCTAAAGTGATTTGAATTGAAATTGAAGACTGAATGTAGCCTACTCGCAGCCCACCACTTACTTAAGTTTGAAGATGCATCAGGCTATAGAAAATCTACAGTGGGCCTCGTATCTTCTCCTAGATCAGTGGGGGAAGTCTATGGGATGCCTAGGCCTCATATGTGACCCTTAGAATGGTTGGATGGATATTTGTGGACCTTTCTGAACATTGGGAGATTTTAAGCTGTTACCTGCATAAATTAAACATCAAGTACATTTTTTATCTCCTGTTTTTAGGAACTTAGGGAATAACCTCTTGCAGAAATACCAAGCCACAATTTCACGCTCGATCATTCTGGTAATGTCATTAGTTGTTCTCCTCACAGCTTCGCAGTTTCGAAGCAAGGCAGAATGAAACGATATGGCCCTGAGACTAAAAAAGGATGTCCACTCTAGCCCTGTATCTCATACAGTCAAACGTAAGAACCAGCTGGCTTCATTACAAGCAAACTGCTTGCTGTTTCATTCTTGCACAGCGGCTTGATTATTCTTTCTAAAATATTTCCAACATGTAGATCCCACTGTGCTTGTCACTCACCTGTCCCAGTGTTCAAACTTGGGGCATGGTTGGGATCTGGTGAAGGACACATAATGCCTGAACCCATCAGTATAGCTGGGCTCTTATATTCTCCAAAGAAGCACGAATAAGACTCTCCATTCTGTAGGGCTGGCAAGTCCGAGAAAGTCAGGAATATCTGTCAATCAGAGAGTAGACAGATTAGAACAGTTGCTCTTCCTAAGTAAGATTCTCTTGTAATTAGCACATTCTTCCCTTCTGAAAACGAATGACGGAAAATGGAGAAAAACAGATTTGTTTGTCAGGAGCCAGAAGAGAGTTCAAAAACAATGCAAGTTTATTCCATGTAACCCATACACAAGAATCTGATCTACTCAAGGTAAATTGGTGCCCGAAAAGAGTCAACAGACTTTGGAAGGGGGGGACTTTGGGGGATGTAGGACTCCAGACTGATGATGCGTTTGACTCATCCCTTAGGTCAACCTGGTCATCTCCTACATTGTGGGGATAGGAGCTCATATAAGTGAGTTGGAGACCTAAGTTTAAATCTATGTAAACTGACAATACTTCTCTTTATCGAGAAGTGACATCCAGGCCTCTCCAAACATTCTTGTAAAATATGATGTTGGTCAACTAAGCTGAAAATAGGCCATATATGAAGCATAATGGTGCTCTTTGTGAACAGTGAATTTAAAAAGTTTAAATTTTGGCTGTAATTGCACAATGTGCTTGATTAAGTCAATTTTATATATATAGTGTTTGCACATTGTGTAAAGTTGGGTGGGAATAACGTGTTTGTTTATTTTCTGCTTACTGTGTTATTTGATTCTTCGAAATAGATTAATTTAGTAACCAGATTAAGCATTTGCGTGAAGACATTCTGTCATTGCTACAATTATATCCATGTAGTAATTTGCTATTGAGTTGAATCTGCCCTCTCTAATCATCTTATTCATTTCCAAGTTGAGGAAGGCCAGTTTAGACTGTCAAAGGAACACAGGAGTTTTGTCTATTTATTCCATAAAAACTGGCAGGATGGAAGAACAAGAGTAGAATAGACTGGCCCTCTGGCGCTTAGGAAGAAGTTCCTTCTCATATGGGATTACCTAGGTCAGGGGTAGGCAACCTTGGCTCTTTTATGACTTGTGGACTTCAACTCCCAGAATTCCTGAGCCAGCATGGCTCAGCTTGGAAACCTCTCCCTTTCCCCTCAGCATGGCTGGCTCAGGAATTCTGGGAGTTGAAGTCCACGAGTCATAAAAGAGCCAAGGTTGCCTACCCCTGAACGGTACCAAATGATTCTTTTGCATCATTGCCGTACTCTTTCCAAAAACTTTCCCTAGCAGTATTCACGTCACAGCTCTCTCAGAAGCTGTTCTACAGAAAAGAGAGCAGTGATGAAGGTAGTGAAGGTGGTGATTTTGCTTCTCATTTTATAGGCCCTGCTGTGGTTGTCCCTTTGAACACAAGACCACAAGTTCTGCCCCCATCAAAATCAAACACAGGCAAATCTGTATATATTCTAGGCCAGGGGTAGGCAACCTTGGCTCTTTTATGACTTGTGGACTTTGACTCCCAGAATTCCTGAACCAGCCATGCTGGCTCAGGAATTCTGGGAGTCGAAGTCCACGAGTCATAAAAGAGCTAAGGTTGCCTACCCCTGACCTAGGAGGACTAAAGCTTTCTACTTGTTCTGAAGGCAAAGAATAACATGACTTGGATTTGGTTCTCCCATACTGCATTCACCTAAGAAGGTCTCTGCAAGCTGTACAAACTTGAAGTGAAAGACCAAGAATTTAGTCAACTAATTAAATATCCGACCCAGACTGAGCTTTCATCCAGGCACTGGACTGGTGCTAACCTTTTGCAGTATGTTCCTGAATCAAAACTTCTGGGCATCCAAAGTTCTAAACTCATGAATTCTGGGCAGTCACTGAACATTACTACACAGTGTTTTGGGATTCTTTTATTTCTTAAATCAGAACCAACCTTCACAACCAGTACCCACATTGGGTTCTGTTTCCAGGGTGGGATATGTCAAAGCCATGCTCATTGCTCTTACCTAGTTTGGGTAATGAAACGTTTGGAAGAAAACAACCAAGCTCAGAGAGCACCAAGGACCCAGCAATGCTTTTTATTGCTCTCTGCTGACCTATATGAGGGATACTTCTATTTCCATCACAATTGAAAGCTCTGAAGACAACTGAATTGTAACAAGGAAGATTTAGGATCTAACCTCCGATATATAGGCAGAGTTAAAGAAGACAGGACATAAAACTGTTGTTCAGTGGTGAATAACATGATTACATCCAGAAGATTCAAGATTCAATCCCTAACATTTTCCTAAGGCAGTGGTGGCGAACCTATGGCATGGGTGCCAGAGGCGGCACTCAGAGCCCTCTCTGTGGGCACGCGCGCCATCGCCCCAGTCCTAGGCCTTCAGCTGGGTTTTATAAAACCTTTTCGCTTTAGGCCTCTGCCGCCGTGTGCAAAAAAAAAAAAGGTTCAATCAATCAGTCAATTTCAACTTCTCGTGGGAAAAAAAGATCTTACAAAGTTGGAATTGATTGATTGAACTTTTTAGTCCCACCCAGTCTGCGGTTACCACCGTAGCCACGCCCAGCCAATGGGCCACACCCACCCAATGGCCACACCCACCCGGCACCCGACGATGCATAAGTGGGTTTTGGGTTGCAGTTTGGGCACTCAGTCTCTAAAAGGTTCGCCATCACTGTCCTAAGGGGTTGGAAAGAATTGTTGGCTGAAATTCTGGGAGCTGCTACCTAACAATATTGAAATGATCCACTGTTTGACACAACATGTGTCTTCTGCCTATCAGTGCATTCCCCCTCTTCTCTTTTGACCCACACTACGCTTGTATTGCATCCATTTGTTCTGACCAGGTTTTTTTTTTTGCTCCAACTGGTTATCCCATCAACATCCATTTAACATTTTGCGACAATAGCAAGACCACAAATAGACTCCATGTTTTCTCTTCCTGTAAAAGATGTTTATGCCACTCAGGTTTTTAGTGTCACTGGAGGGTGAGGAACCATCTCATGATGGCGTCTCTGCCTTCAAAGGGAAATGTGACGGATCACAGCTCACGTTTTTCTGTTCTTCCCTGCTGATGCTGGTGGGGCTCAGAGACAGGATGGATAGACACTGCTGGGCAGAATGAAAGCCCCACAGCCACTGCTCTTTCATGCGGAAACTGGTGCATTCGGAGTGACGGCTACACCTGCAGACACAGATAAAGGCAGAGCAACGAGACTCTTGAATGAGGCGATTATATGGGATTGCCTGGAAACCTCCATGCTGTTCCCAGAAAATATATTTTCTGCACAGGGAAAATAATAATGCTGCTCAACCTTAGCAATTTTAAGAATACCAAAGGTGCTTTTACAAAAGGCAACTGGACTTTATTTTTCGTTGAAAATGTTTCACTTCTCATCCAAGAACAGAACAGAACAAAGAATATAGAACAGAACAGAACAGAATATTGGCCAAGTGTGATTAGACACATAAGGAATTTGTCTCGCATTTATAAGCTCTCAGTGTTCATACAAACAATAAAGTAATATAATCATAGAATACCAATAGGAGAAGGTAACAGAAAAAGATGAGAAGGATATCTGAACAAGTTGAAGTCCAGACATCTTTTTTTTTATTAAAAGTTTTGTAACATTTACAAAATAAACCCCCTTCCCACCCCCCAAAACCCCCCCACCCACCACCCACCCCACTTCCCAGAGCTGTTCACCGGGTTACAAATATATTAATCATAATCTAAATAACATTATCCAACTAATTATGTAACCAAATCTATAACACACTTTAACTCCCTTTTAAAATAAATTTAGATAATTTGAAATTAAACACAATAATAAACAAATAATCAACTTAATTATTAAACAAAATTACTACTCAAAATAATAATAATATCAATATAATAAAATATAATAAAAACTATAA
>NW_015389684.1:71197-93507 GCF_001527695.2 Protobothrops mucrosquamatus
TCAAACCGAAATATATCTTTCCTGTGTTTGATCCTTTAAATAAGCAGAAATCTTAGCCATTTCTGCTAAATTTGCCACTTTAAGAGACCATTCTTCTACAGTAGGCAAGCGATCCGTCTTCCAATTTTGAGCTACCAATAGTCTTGCAGCTGTTATGAGATTTAACATCAAATTCATTTCTTTAGCATCCAAATCTCCCATGATACCTAACAGAAATAACTGCGGTATAAACTTTATCTTTTTCTTAAAAATATTTTGAATATTCCACCAAATCTTGATCCAAAATGCTTTTATTTCCCTACACGTCCACCAAATATGAAAATAAGTTGCATCTAAACTTCCACATCTCCAACATTTGGGCTGTAAATTAGAATACATGCATGACAATTTTTGAGGATCCAAACGCCACCTATAAAACATCTTAAAGTTGCCAAGATTGTGAAACACTGCCTTATGGAATAATCAGATGAGGATGATCTGCAAGATGGTTTAATTTGGAGAGACTCCCTAACCTCTAGCACTGTACCTCAGTTCCAAAGCCGAATCCTCTATAATGTTTTTGATCCCTCACAGAAACCAGCAATTAAAAAATGTTCACAAGGTAAGAGAAAGCTTATTTATTATTTATATTGCCTATAATGCAAATAACATAGAAACAAAAATATGTCTCAGAAAACAAGACAAAAAAAGCTATTACACTTTTCTGCTTCCTTTTAAAAAAAACTTTTAGAAATTTCCTTGCACTCTTAATTCTCCAAACAGTGCTCAGAAAATACTGGGAAATATCAATGGAACATCATTTTCAATAAATTTCCTTTTTATGTTTCTTGCCTGGTAACATTTGTTCGCATCAATGTGCGAAACAACAGATAATGGGCTCTTGGAAGTGATTCTTCTTTCCCATTTAGAATCTGTTTAGTTAATTTACTCATAATTACCAAATCCCAGGAACAGATGTAATCAATGAATTTGTCTGGGAACCTCAGATGATCTCCAGAAGTAGATAATGCACTGCTTAACAAGGAGTTTTAATCAATTTTTTTTCTAAATTGTAAGAAGGATGTCTTGCCAAGCCTATTATGGAACAAATGTTTAGGATTTACAGGGACTTTATAACCAGCTTCTTAAATTACAGTTTACACGAACCTCCACAAACATTGTATATGAATTCAGGACTACTGCTGCATGTGAACAAAGGATTTTGCAAAATCCTCATTGGTGCCCCTGAAGGACTTCTTTACAATCATTCAGCACAAAGTTATAGCAAAACTTTTGGGGGGGGAAATTGCATCTACTTTGCCCTCTGGACAGTGTTGTGTTAATTTCTGGAAGCCAGGGGAGATGTCCCATATGAAAGCAGTTGGATATAAATTGAATGAAATCTTACTTTCCTTGAAGAACACACCAGCCACAATATGGGTCTTTCATTGCCAAACAGGACTTGCAATCGGAGAACTGGGAACATTCAAAGATGGGGATTTTGGTCAACTGGAAGAGAGAAGCAGAGAACAGAATTTGGTGTGCTGTCACATTAGTACTTCTATACCAGCATTCTTCTAGGAACTTAAGACAACGCACAGAGCAGGTCTCTCCTCATTCAATCCCACAACAGTTTTTGGAAACAGGGAGTCACCGACCTTCGTGGCTGAGCAGAAAATTCAGCCAGAAATTCCCTGATCAGTTTAGAAACCCAAGCACCTTCCAAATTAAGAGTCTATGTCTCTCAATTAACCTGGGGAGATGGGCAATGATTCCTTAATTTCCTTTCATCTCAACACTTATCATTTGAAGAAGTGGAGGGGAAGAGAATTTAATCAATTTATTTGATAATGTATCACTGTTTTTGTGTACAGATAATCCCCAAGTTATGACTGTTTCTTTAACATCAGTTCAAAGTTACAACAGCCACGGAAAAGTGACTTATGACCATTCTCGAAGTTATGACTGTTGCCCACCTCCACAATCACATGTTCACAATTCAGGCACTTAGCAACTGGCTCTTAGTTACAATGGTTGCCAGTTTCTTACATGTGATTCCAGTTTGCAACCTTCCCAACTGGCTTCTGACAAATAAAGTCAGTTTGCTTAATAACTGTGGGATTCGCTTAACAGTCACAGTAGAAATGCTCATAAAGTTGGGCCTAGTCCAGTGGTGGGATTCAAATATGTGAACAACCGGTTCTCTGCATGGATGCCGCTTCTGGAAGTCCATTCTGGGCCTGGGCAACAAAAAATTAGCTACCGGTTCTGCCAAACTGGTGCGAACTGGCTGAATCCCACCACTGGTCTAGTCACATGATGACTCACTTAATGAACCCATCACTTAGCAACCAAAAGTCTGATCCCAATAGTGCAGTGGTTCTCAATCTTTTTAATGCCGCGACCCCCAACCGGTCGTAAGTCGAGGACTAAACCGGTCGTAAGTCGAGGACTACCCAACCAGTCGTAAGTCGAGGACTTTCCCTGCCCGGGAGCAGCGCGCATGCGTGGTTCCGCCCCCTGCGCCGGCCAAGGCATAGCTGGCAAGCGGCAGAGACGGAGCAGGCCGACCATCAGCTGGCCCAGCTCAAGGGAGGTAAGGCACCAGCCGGAAAAGGGGGGAAAAATGGCGGACAGCCTTGCTTGGCGACTCCCGTGAAATGGTCGATCGACCCCAAATGGGGTCGCGACCCATAGGTTGAGAACCGCTGCAATAGTGGTTTATAAGCTGAGGACTACTTATAATTCCTTCCATTTTAGAAGCAGAAGCAGATTTTTCTCATTGTTAAAAGTAAGAAAAGATTCATATCTGTGTATGTATAAATGTTCAAAAATCACATATTAAAGATTTGGTTTGGGGATAGTTCCTGTTTTTATAACGAAAGGCATATTATTACCATATCAAAAGGCTCTGTTTTCCCCAGGTCAGGGGTAGGCAAACTTGGCTTTTATGACTCGTGGACTTCAACTCCCAGAATTCCTGAGCCAGCCATGCTGGCTCAGGAATTCTGGGAGTTGAAGTCCACGAGTCATAAAAGAGCCAAGGTTGCCTACCCCTGACCTAGGTGTTTCTGACTCAACACAACAGCCTTAGTTTAAATGATACAGCATATATCCAGGCCTGCCCAATTCTGTCGCTGCTTGCCCTGGGTAGGAAAATTATCAAAGATCCAAAAAAGGTACAGCAATAGACAGGAAGGAGAGTACTCGCAAAGTGAGTGGGGGTGTGAGACAGGCTCTGATGAAACCTGTTGGTCTCTAATTGATATCAAGGTTGAAATTCCCAACTGGCTTGGACACAGAGCTAGTCCCTAATGAGAAATTTGATGGAGAGCTCATAAAAAAAACAGAAAGTGACCAATGGCACCAGGCTGGGGGAGACTCTTCGATGACAGCAATGTAGAGGACAATTCCATCTGCTAGGTTTATTACACCCAATTATCTTATTTCTTTGGCTGGAGTACGGTATTGTCTGAACCATGTTTATAATTTAAAAGCTCATTAAAAAGCTAAAAAAAAACCAGCTCTCATTTGAATGCTATGAAATGGGGCCTTTTGAACTGACTCTTGGAAATGTGCTTAGGAACGTTCATGAGTTCAAACTCAGCACCTTTCTATAACTCTTTAAAGCAGTGGTTCTCAACCTGTGGGTCGGGACCCCATTTGGGGTCGATCGACCATTTCATGGGGGTCGCCAAGCAAGGCTGTCTGCCATTTTTTTTGTCCGCCATTTTTTTCCCTTTTCCGGTGGGTGCCTTACCTCCCTTGGGCTGGGCCAGCTGGTGGTCGGCCTGCTCCGTCTCTGCTGCTTGCCAGCTACGCCTCGGCCAGCACAGGGGGCGGAACCACGCATGCGCGGCGCTCCCGGGCAGGGAAAGTCCTCGACTTACGACCGGTTGGGTAGTCCTCGACTTACGACCGGTTTAGTCCTCGACTTATGACCGGTTTAGTCCTCGACTTACGACCGGTTGGGGTCGCGGCATTAAAAAGGTTGAGAACCACTGCTTTAAAGCATCTAGGTCTTTCCCAAGATCACGCAGCAGCTGGAGAGGTAGATGCCTCATTTGAGGGAAAGACACAACAACTTTTTAAAAAAAATGCAGACTAGACCTACACAAGCATCCCTCATTTTCCAAAGCAGTTTTGGAGCTGAATGCAAAGCCTGGCACGGCCCCATTGTGTGTTGCAGACAAGAGTGAGAGTTTTATCTCACCCACACCAGAGAAAAATTACACCGGAACAAATTTGACCGCTGCAAAATCAAAGGTCAGACAAAACTGGCCAGCCCTGTCAAAAGAAAGGGCAAGAAGGCCTTACTTAGCGTGGGAAGGTGAAAGAGGCACAAGTGGATTTAATGATGGTTTCTACATAGAGAGCTTGTTCTTGAAATCCAGCCGTTGCTGAAATTCTTTGGCTACGGCTTTTGAACTTTGTCGGTAACAATTATTTATTAGAGGTTCTGGATTTTTTGTGAGTCTGCAAAGTCTGACAATGTATTTACTCCAACAGGGCTGACTTGCAAATAAATGGACTGCAGTCCATCTGTGCTATTTTAATGCCTACCCTACATGCATGCCCATTTGTAAATATAGTTACTTAATCAGTCTTAAGTCCTGGAGTCCTTGGGAAAAAGCAGATAACAAGATGAGAGATAAATGAAAGGAAAGTATGTTTATGAGACTGGTCCCTTCTCTAAATCGCATAGCCATTTTACGATTACATCTTTATTTCACTTTGAGCTTAATGCTCTTATTTCCTGAGTAAATACCACTTTAAATGTAGCAAAGGTATATGATTTGAAGTTTCCATAGCAACCATCCAAACAACAGTGGGCTAATAACATCTGAGAGGCCATGATTATATTTAAATGTAGTTAAAGCTGCAAGCAAGAACATCACTTGTTTAAAAGAGAGTACCAAATACTTATTATCAAATAAATGGTTCTCATTCATTCCCCAATGATGTTTCTGTAAGACTATCGATCAAATTCTAATTAAATATAGACTCTTTTTTTATCCTATGGGCACACACATGTGCGTGCCTTAGATATGCCATATACCGGACCAATCAATTCCTTAAGTTGATTTTCTCCAGCTGTTCCACAAAACCTTATGCTAAGGTTTGTACATCTTATTTCTACGTTGTTTTATTTCCCTTGAGATCTTGTACTACATTGGTGGCTTTATTTTCAATTTTATTTCAAAATGAAATGAAACTCCGTAGGTCAAATTAAATTAATACACAGCCTGGCACAGGGGCTTCCAATATTCAACAACCATCTGGATATTATGATATTTGTTATATTTATATAACAAATGGTTACCTCCGAGACCGCCTTCTGCCACAGATTTCCTCCCATAGACCGGTACGCTCCCACAGAGTGGGTCTCCTCAGGGTGCCGTCGGCCAAACAATGTCGGCTGGCGACCCCCAGGGGGAGGGCCTTCTCTGTGGGTGCCCCCACCCTCTGGAACGAACTACCCCCCGAGATCCGGACGATTCCGGATCTCCTTACTNGTTTATATTTTTTGCATTTTTTGTATTTTGTACTTGTACTTGTTTTAATATGCTGTGCACCGCCCTGAGTCCTGCGGGAGAAGGGCGGTATATAAATTAAATTATTATTATTATTATTATTATTATTATTATTATTATTATTATTATTATTATTATTATTATTATTATTATTATTATTATTATTATTATTATTATTATTCATGGATGTGTATTTTTCATCCTTTACTACAGGGTTGGGTAACTACGGCCCCTTTATGACCTGTGGACTTCAACTCCCAGAATTCCTGAGCCAGCATGCCCAACCCTGCTTTACTACACCAATAGCTCAAAGAAAATCACCATAGTATAAGAGTGTCAGAACAATCTCTCCTTTGGGGAACACAGGATGAAAAATACATCGAATCACCAAATGTGGCTGAAAGTCCAAATGCTGCAAGATCATAAAGATTTCATCCATTCCAAACCATTCAGCACACCTCTAATATTTTGAATACTGTTTTGTTTATTGGATTTTTTAAAAAAACTCTTATTACATTTTTAGTCTGCCTTTATTACTTTAGAAATAATTCGAGGCAGCAAACATAGCTGATATTCCTTCCTACTACTATTTTCTCCACAACAGCCCAGTGAGGTGGGTTGGACTGAGAGAGAAACTGGCCCAAAGTCATCCAGCTGGTTTTTCATGCTTAAGGCAGGACTAGAACTCACAGCCTCATGATTTCCATTTTCTTCAGGAGCCAATCTTGTAGCATTTAAAAGGGAATTATGCCCTAATATTGATACACAGCTCTGCCCCTCCCTGGACAGCTGTATATATGTTTGCCTGGAACTAAGTCCTATTATAGTCCTACCATATATATTCTTAGGTATGGATAAAAAATTGGATTGTATCATTAAATGTTTAGATGCAGAAAATATTTTTTGTCTGCAATGTTTTTGTTAAAATCTGAGGTGGGATACATTAGTTGGGGATTCAGTTTGGACACTACTGGTATCTTCTACTCACTGATTTAGCATATATAAAATATAGGATGGGATGGGATGGGATAGAATAGAATAGAATAGAATAGAACAGAACAGAACAGAACAGAACAGAATAGAATAGAACAGTGATGGCGAACCTTTTAGAGACCGAGTGCCCAAACTAGAACCCAAAACCCACTTATGTATCGTGGGGGGGTCATGGCCCATTGGATGGGTGTGGCCAATTGGGTGGGCGTGGCTGCGGTGGTAACGGCAGACTGGGTGGGACTAAAAAGTTCAATCAATTCCAACTTTGCGAGATCTTTTTTTTTCCCGCGAGAAGTTGAAATTGGTTGATTGATTGAACCTTTTTTTTTTTTTTTGCACACGGCGGTGGAGGCCTAAAGCGAAAAGGTTTTATAAAACCCAGCTGAAGGCCTAGGACTGGGGCGACAGTGCGGGTGCCCACAGAGAGGGCTCTGAGTACCACCTCTGGCACCCGTGCCATAGGTTCGCCACCACAGGAATAGAATAGAATAGAATAGAATAGAATAGAATAGAATAGAATAGAATAGAATAGAATAGAATAGAATTCTTCATTGGCCAAGTGTGATTGGACACAGAAGGAATTTGTCTCCGGTGCACAAGCTCTCATCATCATATGATGCTTTCCTCATCTCCATCAGCAGGTCCTCGTCTATTCTCACCATTGACTGAGTCATGACGTAGAGGTGCTCCTTATGCTGGTCAAACAGGAGGTCTCTACATACTGCACCGTTCGGCTGGATCATCGAAGAATTATAGATGATGGTCTCTCCTGTTGTTTCCATGTAGCCCTGCAAGGTAGCAAATCAAAATGGCTAATGATTCATTTGATTTAAGGGGGTAGAGGAACTAAGCAGCACTTGTACGAAGCTTGTAGCTGTACTCTTTGGTGAAAAGAAAGATTATTTTTATATCTTTTTATCAGAAACCATAACCAACATTCAATGTTGCAGTCAAAGTAAATTAAGAATCGGCAACAATGGGCCCTACCCAACAAAATGAATTTTAATGGGGAGAAAAGCGAAGTTTCACATTTAGGCAGGAAAAATCAAAGGTGTAAGTACAGTTAAGGTGAGAATTGGCTCAAAAACAGTAACTGTGAGAGGGACCTTGGAGTCCTAGTGGATGATCACTTGAATATGAGCCAGCCGTGTGCAGCAACAGCCAAAAAAGGTAATACAATCCTGGGTTGTATAAACAAAGGCATAGAATCGAGATCACACAAAGTATTAGTACCACTTTATAAAACCCTAGTGAGACCACACCTGGAATACTACAACCAATGTTGATCACCATACTACAAAAAAGATGTTAAGATTTTGGGAAAAGTTCAGAGAAGAGCAACTAAGATGATCAAAGGCCTGGAGACTAAAACATATGAAGAATGGCTGCAGGACTTGGGTTTGGCTAGTCTAAAGAAAATAAGACACAGGGGTGACGTGATAGCAGTATTCCAGTATTTGAGGGGTCGCCAGAAAGAAGAGGGGATCAAACTATTCTCCAAAGCATCAGAGGGCAGGACAAGAAATAATGGTTGGAAACTAATCGAAGAGAGAAGCAGCCTGGAGTTAAGGAGAAACTTCCTAACAGTGAGGACAATTAACCAGTGGAACAGCTTGCCTCCAGAAATCGTGGGCGCTCCATCACTGGAGGTTTTTAAGAAGAGGCTAGACAATCACTTGTCTGAGATGGTATAGGTCAGTGATGGTGAACCTTTTAGAGACCGAGTGCCCAAACTGCAACCTAAAACCCATTTCTGTATCGTTAGGTGCTGGCTGGGCGTGGCCCATTGGGTGGGTGTGACCCATTGGTTGGCCGTGGCCCATTGGATGAGCGTGGTTGCGGTGGTAACCGCAGACTGAGTGGGATTAAAAAGTTCAATCAATTGATTCCAACTTTGCGAGATCTTTTTTTTCCCTGCGAGAAATTGAAATTGATTGAACCTTTTTTTTTTTTGCACATGGAGGCGGAGGCCTAAAGCGAAAAGATTTTATAAAACCCAGCTGAAGGCCTAGGACTGAGGCGATGGTGCACGTGCCCACAGGGGGGGGGCTCTGCGTGCCACCTGTGGCACGTGTGCCATAGGTTCGCCACCACGGGTATAGGTTCTCCCGCTTGAGCAGGGGGCTGGACTAGAAGACCTCCAAAGTCCCTTCCAACTCTATTCTGTTCTGTTCTGTTCTGTTCTATTTTATTCTAAGATAGGGAGCACTACAGTTCACAATCTTACAATAGTGTGGGTACCTCCAAAAAATATACAGGGCCAAAATCTCACAAGCTCACCCAAATTTCAGAAAACTGTTAAAAGTCCTAACCTAAGATTTTTCATATTGTTGAGACTCTAGAAAGAGTACAGAGAAGAGCAACTAAGATGATCAGGGGACTGGAGGCTAAAGCATATAAGGAACGGCTGCTGGAATTGGGTATGTCTAGTTTAATGAAGAGAAGGACGAGGGGGGACATGATAGCAGTGTTCCAATATCTCAGGGGCTGCCACAAAGAAGAGGGAGTCAAGCTATTTTCCAAGGCGCCTGAAGGCAGGACAAGAAGCAATGGAGGGAAACTAACTAAAGAGAGAAGCAACCTGGAACTAAGGATAAACTTCCTGACAGAACAATTAACCAGTGGAACCAGTGCCTCCAGAATCGGTGAATGCTCCAACACTGGAAGTTTTTAAGAAGAGACTGGACAGCCATTTGTCTGAAATGGTATAGGGTTTCCTGCCTGAGCAGGGGGTTGGACTAGATGACCTCCAAGGTCCCTTCCAACTTTATTATTATTATATGCTCAACTGAAATCCTATCGGTGCTATGAAATCTCATAAATTTCAACCATCCTGATGTTTTTAATTAACCATTATTTAATTTTGGCAACTCTAGGTGCTATTGATGATGGGCCTAGAGGGCTAGTGTTCATTGTCAAGTTCTGGTGCAAATATCCTTTAAGACACTTCTGTACAATCAGTCAAACTCAGTTACATTTTAGATTTTTATATATAAAAAAAAAAGGCTGAGAAGAACCTGCGCTGCCGTCTGTTCACTGGGAATATTAGATCAAGATAATGGTGTTAGGAAGAGAAGCTTGCCATCTGGAAAGTGCCTGAGGAAGGCCCCTCCCTCCCAATTCTGGTTTGTAAAAAGGCAGCTTGTTGTGGACTCCAGAGCACCAGAGCCGAGAGGGGAGCATTGCAAACAATTGGACTTTTGAAAAGGCAAAAGCAAATGGTTGCCAGATTAAAGCAAGACCAGGGGGAAGGAGATGGGGAGGAGAAGCAGGGACGGTGTTCAATGCATTAAGCCAGTGGTTCTCAACCTTTTTAATGTCGCGACCCCAACCGGTCGTAATTCGAGGACTAAACCGGTCGTAAGTCGAGGACTACCCATCCGGTCATAAGTCGAGGACGTTCCCTGCCCGGGAGCGCCGCACATGCGTGTTCCGCCCCCTGCGCCGGCCAAGGCGTAGCTGGCAAGCGGCAGAGACGGAGCAGGCCGACTACCAACTGGCCCAGCCCAAGGGAGGTAAGGCACCCGCCGAAAAAGGGGGGGGGAAATGGCGGACAAAAAAAATGGCGGACAAAAAAAATGGCGGACAGCCTTGCTTGGCGACCCCCATGAAATGGTTGATCGACCCCAAATGGGGTCCCGGCCCATAGGTTGAGAACGTGACGTAATTCGTCTACACCGACCTGCACCCGGACGTAACCTTGACTCAATCCTATTATGGGGTGGAGAGGAGGTCTGAGAAATTCCCTTACTTTATGTCCATCAGGAACTGAATGTTAGTATTGACTAAAGATAACCATTCACCTTGTCACCAATTCACTCAAAGCGGGGTAAAATGCTGGAAAGAACGATGTCAATTGTGAATCGCTGCAGTTGTTTAAGTTAGCAACACGGTTGTTAAGTGAATCCGGTTTCTCCATTGACTTTGTTTGTCAGAAGGTCGCAAACGGTGATCACATGATCCCGGGACACTGCAAACTTCATAAACCCATGCCAGTCGCCAAACGTCCAAATTTGGATCACGTGACCCTGGGGAGGCTGCGATGGTCGTTAAGTGTGAAAAATGGTCATAAGTCACTTTTTTTTCCAGTGCTGTTGTAACTCTGAAGGATCACTAAACAAATGTTTGTAAGTTGAGGACTACCTGTACAGTGTAATCCTCCTTCCCCCCCAATTTCTCCCTACAATAATCCTATGGTGTAGTTGGGCTGAGCAAGAGTGACTGGCTCAAAAACCCCTTGTGAGCTTCTGTAATGGTATCTGGGAATGCAGGAGGAAGAGCGTCAGCCTGGACAACCATCATGCACAACGTAGAAGGAAACTTCCCTGGTTTTCTGGAAAGCAAAAGTGAAGAAGGGGACAAATGCTTTCAGACTTGCAAGATTTCGCTACTGCGACTTCACAGTAAAGGTTGTCTTGCTTTGTGCTTCTTGTCCCCCACCTTGAAAGGCTGACAGCTTCCATGGCTGAGGTTGGACCTGACTATGAGTCTTCCTGGCCCCCCAAGTCCAACATTAGACCATGATGATTCTCCAGTATGGAAAAAGGAACACCCAGGTCTTCAAAGCGTGACAAAAAAAAAAAGTTAATTTGCTAGGTTTATCTACCACAGTGGTTCTCAACCTGTGGGTCGGGACCCCATTTGGGGTCGATCGACCATTTCACGGGGGTCGCCAAGGAAGGCTGTCTGCCATTTTTTTTGTCCGCCATTTTTTTTGTCTGCCATTTTTTTCCCCTTTTCCGGCGGGTGCCTTACCTCCCTTGGGCTGGGCCAGCTGGTGGTCGGCCTGCTCCGTCTCTGCCGCTTGCCAGCTACGCCTCGGCCGGCGCAGGGGGCGGTACCACGCATGCACGGCGCTCCCGGGCATGGAAAGTCCTCGACTTACGACCGGTTGGGTAGTCCTCGACTTACGACCGGTTTAGTCCTCGACTTACGACCGGTTTAGTCCTTGACTTACAACCGGTTTAGTCCTCGACTTATGACCGGTTGGGGTCGTGGCATTAAAAAGGTTGAGAACCACTGATGTACCACAAAGCTAATGTGTAGCGTTCTGTATCCTGATGTCCTCCAAAGGCTTCACTGGCTAAAAAGGATGGTTTCCTGACAGTTAGAACAATTAATCAGTGGAGCAAGTTGCCTCCAGAAGTTGTGGGTGTATGGAATGAATTCCGGAATACCCAGCCATCATAGAGAATTCAGGAATAGAAGTCAACACCTCTTTAAAGTTGCCAAGCTTGAGAAACCTTGTCCCAGTGGGTAAGAAAGCATACAAATTGGTGCCATAGCTCTTCACCTATCGCAAAAGTCTGTGCCAAGAAAGCCACTATTTCTTGAATAGCGGTGCGTACAATCATTGTGTGTCAAACCATTCTGAGCATGACATTTCCCTAAAGTCCCATTTGCAGCACAAAACTGTTATTTACGGTCTGTTCCAAGCACAAAACTGCTGCCCGGAACCTTTTCTGCCCTTGAAACCGTACTTTCATGCTTCCTATGGGATTTGCAATGTGAGTTCAATAGATCAAATGAAATGTTTTGCACTCTCCTATCCTGTGACCTAGAGAGAATCCAGATGTGAAATAATGTAGATATGGCCTTGGGAAGAGGAAAGGGAACAATGAATCATTAAGGGGGGGGAGAGGGAAAAGGCAAGGAAAGAAATATCAAAATAATGTCCCCTTCTTGATTTTGTTAAGTATAAGATGTGGTAAAGAGAAACTATGCAGGATGAGGGCAAATATACGTGTCCCAGGATGTCCCAAAGGTGCTTTTTCATGAGGCAACTGGACTTGCTTTTTTCTCTTTGAAGACGTTTCACTTCTTAACCAAGAAGCTTCTTCAGCTCTGACTGGATGGAAGGATTTATACTCCTTGCAGACAGCTGATCATTTGCATTCTTTTAGCAAGTTATTGATGCCACCTGGAGGCTTATCTGTCACCGGAGTAGTGCAAATGGATGTGGAGCCTTCTTGGAACTGTTGAAAGGACAGTGTTGTAGACCAGAGGTCCCCAATCTTTTGGGCACCAGGGACCAGTTCCATGGAGAGAGGTTTTTCCGCAGACTGGAGGATGTGTGGTTTTCTGTGCTGCGTGTATCCCACAGATGGGGCTTTGCTTGTTTGTGCAGACCGGTTGCTGGTATGCCGTGGCCCGGTACTGGTCCACAGACCAGGGGTTGGGGACCCCTATTGTAGACTGAAGATAGATGATGTCATATCTCTCCCCCTCTGTTGAAAGAAGGCTGTTCGGTTTTACATAGATGGCCTCTTTGACCCCTGTCTCAAACCAGCGGTTCTCTCTGTCCAAAATGTGGACTTTGATGTCTTTGAAAGAGTGGCCTTTGTCTTTTAGATGCAGATGGACTGCTGAATCTTATCCTGATGGGTTTGTTCTCCTATGTTGTGCCATACCGCTGGTTTGAGAGAGGGGTCAAAGAGGATCAAGAAAAACCTTCTTCCACGATGCTGTTACCCAAAACATAAAGTCATTTATGCATTTTCCTATCTTGAAGTGCTGTGAATGGATGCCAAGAAGCCCTTAGATAATGGAATGTCCTCCTCAGAAAGATAGTTTCTTTGCAGGTCAAAGCAAATAACCAACGTTTAACAAAGAGAAGGACGAGGGGGGACATGATAGCAATGTTCCAATATCTCAGGGGCTGCCACAAAGAAGAGGGAGTCAAGCTATTCTCCAAAGCGCCTGAGGGCAGGACAAGAAGCAACGGATGGAAACTAATCAAGGAGAGAAGCAACTTAGAACTAAGGAGAAACTTCCTGACAGTTAGAACAATTAACCAGTGGAACAACCTGCCTCCAGAAGCGGTGAATGCGCCAACACTGGAAGTTTTTAAGAAGAAACTGGACAGCCATTTGTCCGAAATGGTATAGGGTTACTGCCTGAGCAGGGGGTTGGACTCGATGACCTCCAAGGTCCCTTCCAACTTTATTATTATTATTATTATTATTATTATTATTATTATTATTATTATTATTATTATTATTATTATTATTATTATTATTATTAACCCATTTTATTCTTCCAGGTCTTCTAACAGTGTCTTCATGCTGTTACGATTTTCACCTTTCCTTGGGCTCTTTTTCTCCTTTTTCTTATTCTTTTAAAATTTACCTTGCTATATATGTTATTCTGCATTTTAAACTGTAAATGTTGTCATAAATTGCTTTCACCAACTATCGCATACTGTAAAGAAGTGCTTCTCAACCTCACCAACTTTAAGTGTGGGGACTTCAACTCCCAGAAGCGCTAGGTGGCGCTAATGCCCCAAAATGAAACAAGGTTGGTTCTCAAGTGGGGACTAAGTGGTGTAGACAGACAAGAAGCATTGCTGGGGGACCAGGTGTGTCGGTGGAGGAGTCACAAAGGTAATCCTCAACTTCAACCATTCAAGGCAGGACAAGAAGCAACGGCTGGAAACTAATCAAGGAGAGAAGCAACCTAGGACTAAGGAGAAACTTCCTGACAGTTAGAACAATTAACCAGTGGAACAACCTGCCTCCAGAAGCTGTGAATGCTCCAACACTGGAAGTTTTTAAGAAGAGACTGGACAGCCATTTGTCTAAAATGGTATAGGGTTTCCTGCCTGAGCAGGGGGTTGGACTAGATGACCTCCAAGGCCCCTTCCAACTTTTATTATTATTATGGATCATCGCACAGTCAGCCAGATGTTCAGACTGGATTTGGCATTTTGTCTACCTACTGAGTCCTTACCCAGGACCTGGGATAGGCAGATGTGGATGTTTGATGGTATTACAGATATCGTCGCAGGATGGAAGCAGTTCCTAGTAAGGCCGCCTTTTGCAATTGACTAATAGCGAATTTGTCAATGCCAATGATGTTCAAGTGGTGCTCCAGTTGTTTTGGGATTGCACCCAAGGCGCCTATTACTATTGGTACTACTCTTGCCAATAGTATTATTATTATTATTATTATTATTATTATTATTATTATTATTATTATTATTATTATTATTGATCATCGCACAGTCAGCCAGATGTTCAGACTGGATTTGGCATTTTGTCTACCTATCAAGTCCTTCCCAAGGACCTGGGATAGGCAGATGTGGATGTTTGATGGTATTACAGATATCCAGAATAGACTGGACAGCCATTTGTCCGAAATGGTATAGGGTTTCCTGCCTGAGCAGGGGGTTGGACTAGATGACCTCCAAGGTCCCTTCCAACTTTATTATTATTATTATTATTATTATTATTATTATTATTATTATTATTATTATTATTATTATTATTATTATTATTATTATTATTATTATTATGTGACATTCGAAGTTACAACGGCATCGAAAAAAATGATTTATGAACATTTTTTTTACACTTACAACCATTGCAGCATCCCTGTGGTCATGTGATCAAAATTAGGACGCTTGGCAACCAGCCTGTGTTTATGATAACTGCAGTATCCGGAGGTCACGGGATCACCTTTTGCGACCTTCTGGCAAGCAAAGGAAGCCAGATTCACTTATCAATCGCGTTACTAACTTAACAACTGCAACGACTCCCTTAATGACGGTGGCAAGAAATGGGACAAAACTCATTTAACAATTGCTTTGCTCGGCAATGGAAATATTGGGGTCAGTTGTGGTCCTACGTTGAGGACTATCTATTGTGATGTCACAGCACCCACCCCGTGGAACACCATCCCCCATGAAATTAATCTGACCCTCAACCTCAACAGGGTCTGAAGAGCCTGGACACTTGCTCTTCCTGGACACTTGGGGTTTTTTCAACTGCATGTCATCAGCATTTTATGAGTGTTTTTATTTTTTTGCTATCCGGAGTCATTACAGAGTTCGGCTGTTTTGTACGCTGAATATAAGAAATAAACAAAGATCACCATGCAAATGCTGCGAAGTGTGTGGTTGCATCAGACTTCACAAAAAAGTCACTGGAGATTTTTAAGAAGAGACACTGGACAATCACCTGTCTGAGATGGTGTAGATTCTCCTGCTTGAGCAGGGGGCTGGACTAGAAGACCTCCAAGGTCCCTTCCAATTCTATTCTATTCTATTCTATTCTATTCTATTCTATTCTATTCTATTCTATTCTAAAACAAGATCCTTGAGTGGATGACATCGTCACGCACATGCATTATTTTGGCACAGCAAGGTTTGATATGGATACCGCTGTGTGGTAGTCTTCACTTACCCATCACTGCAATTGGCCATTCCATCACTAACCAATACAGTTGTTAAATGAAACATCATGTGAGGGTGCCCAACTCATGATATCAGTTTCAGCTGCGGTTGTTAAAGAAATCTTTGGGTAATCGTTAAGCTCAACATCAAGTGACTATGACAGTGATGGCGAACCTTTTAGAGACCGAGTGCCCAAACTGCAACCCAAAACCCACTTATGTATCGTCGGGTGCTGGATGGGCGTGGCCCATTGGGTGAGTGTGGCCTATTGAGTGAGTGTGGCCTATTGGGTGGGCATGGCTGCTGTGGTAACGGCAGACTGGGTGGGACTAAAAAGTTCAATCAATCAATTCCAAGTTTGTGAGATCTTTTTTTTTCCTGCGAGAAGTTGAAATTGATTGATTGATTGAACCTTTTTTTTTTTTGCACACGGCGGCGGAGGCCTAAAGCAAAAAGGATTTATAAAACCCAGCTGAAGGCCTAGGACTGGGGCAACGGCGCGTGTGCCCACAGAGAGGGCTCTGTGTGCCATCTGTGGCATGCGTGCCATAGGTTCGCCACCACGGGACTATGACTTGTGATTTCCTGCCGCCTTCCCCAATGCTTCTCTGAATCTGGCTATGAAGGTCCACACGTGGCGATCATGTGACTGCAAGAAGCCGAGACAGGGGTGAAGCACCTGAATGGTGGTCACATGACCATGGAATGCTGTGTTGCTGCAAGTTCAAGGTCCGTTTGTAAACCTACTTTTTCAACAGCGTGGAAACTTGGAACAGTAGCTGAATGAGGCAATGGTAAGGAAGGACTACCTGTACTGTAAAGCCTCAGAATGTCTTTTTGTCTGACAGGACAGTCAAGCTAAATGACAACTGAGCTTCAGTTTGGACATCTCTGATGATCTTGCAGTTTCAGTCTTCTCATCTATACTATGGAAACTGCATACCAGATACTGGGGTTTTCTCCTTTTCATGAACCCACCCAAAATAATTGCCATTCTGGATTGCAAAACCTTCCTTTAAAAAAAAGAAAAGAAAAGAAAAGAAAGCATTTCTGGGTGATAGCTGAGAAAAACATGTAGTTCTAACTCTTGAGTCAAGGTTGTATTAAATGCCATTGCCACTAATGCAGCGATATATCAAATCAAGGTTCATATTGCAAGTTATTTATATGTGGAAAAAATGAGCTCAGAGACTTTTCCAAATTCAGAAATTTACCTACTTTTCAAAGAAGCTGTAACGTTTTATCAAATATACACTGCAGGGCAGAGTGTTCTACACCTGCCTGCATTGCCAAAAAGGAAAAAAAAAATATTTAGGGATATGTAACCTAATAATAATAATAATAGAATAACAGAATATAATGACAACAACAATAACAATAATAATAATTGTTCCTATGATTTACCAAAAATACAGAAGTTGGTGCCAGTTGAGGAGTCTTAGACTCTTATTTTTTTAAAGAAAAAAAATTTCTGGTCATTGATGCAGCTGTGTGAAATGTCAGAATTTGCTCAATTCACAAAAGCCACTTAAGTTCCTAGAGATCTGTGATCAGTTTTATTTTGTCTGAAAGCGGGTGTGGCCTTTAATGTGGTCACAGGTAGAATCAATAGAATTATTAGGGAAACTAGCCAAGCATGCGTGTGAGAGTATAAAGTAACTATATTCTTTTATCTACTACATTTATGTGGCATTTTTCCTTTGGGAGTTCAAGGCAGCAGGCACGGAAATTTCCACTTACAAGCTAGTCTTCTCTTAACCAGCTTTCATGTAGCGACTGTTTACAATGGCAGTTGGAAAAAAGAAAATATCTATGACCAGTCCTCTCATTTACCATCCCTGAAATTCATGTGATCTGAAATTATGTCCCCATAATTATGTGATCAAAATTCGGGCATTTGACAACCATTGTACATTGATGATAGTGACAATGTCTGCTTATCTCCCACCATCATTGGCTCTCCTCTTTTGGCTGCCCTGCACAGCATGGCCGGGATGAAGAGGATGCTACATCTTCCTCCTACTTCCTCCATGCTTCCTGGAGGCGGGGCCACGCCCAGCGCTGGCAGAGCCCTCACAGCACCCCAGTACCACTGAGCCCTGGCCACCACCTCCAACAGACCTTCTTCTTACAGAATAACAGAGTTGGAAGGGACCTTGGAGGTCATCTAGTCCAGCCCCTTCTCAAGCAGGAGACCCTATACTGTTTCAGACCAACGAGTGTCCAATCTCTTCTTTAAAACTTCCAGTGTTGGAGCATTCACAGCTTCTGGAGGCAGGTTGTTCCACTGGTTAATTGTTCTGAATGTCAGGGAGTTTCTCCTTAGTTCTAGGTTGCTTCTCTCCTTGATTAGTTTTCATCCGTTGCTTCTCGTCCTGCCTCCAGGCGCCTTGGAGAATAGCTTGACTCCCTCTTCTTTGTGGCAGCCCCTGAGATATTGGAACACTGCTATCATGTCCCCCCTCGTCCTTCTCTTCGTTAAACTAGACCTACCCAATTCCAGCAACCGTTCTTTGTATGTTTTAGCCTCCAGTCCCCTGATCATCTTTGTTGCTCTTTTCCACACTCTTTCTTCTTATTGTTATCCAAGGGGTAGCACAGGGGCTAAGCCAGGCAGTGGGCTTGTCCCCACCCCTCACTGCTGTCCCCATTTTGGGGGGGGGCAGAGGGCAGGGTGGAATACAGCAGCCTCTTCACCTTGGCCATGCTGCACTGGGCAGAAATAAGGGAGAGGAAAGATGGGGCAGATGGGAGGAACTGAACTGGAGGCAGTTCATACAGGATAGAAGAAATGAATTGGCCTCTAATAAAGGAGAGTATTTATAGGTCAGGGTTGACATGAGGGGTCCTTGGTGCTCTCTGAACTTGGTCTTTTTCTTGCAGACGTTTCATTACCCAAACTAGGTAACATCATCAGTGCTAGTCAGAGTTGGCCTCTTTTGGCTTACTGATCTTCTGAAAGCGTCTCTTGTCTTGGAAGAACCAAAGCTTGAAGCTGGGGTGAACCAAGGCAGGAATGGCTTGGATTGAGCTGAATCTTCACCTAACAACCATGCAGGTTCCTGTTAACGACAACAACTGGGACTGTTGGAACTGCCATAGCTAAGCAGCCAGGCTATGTGATGTTTCACTCAAGAACCACTTTGCTTAGCAATGGAGTTGCCAGTCCCAGTTAGGGATATTAAGTGAGGACTGCCTATATTTCATTCCCAAAACCTTTTCCAATCAGGCCATTAGCTTGAGTGTGGTTGGCCTATAGCCACTCAGTTAATTCTGTGGAAACCTGAATCTAAATTTCTTCAATTCTGGTCACATATCTTAACCACTACATACATATATTCACTTTCATGATCTGTGTGGAGGGTTGTTTGACCACAAATGTTTATTTTTTTATACATTTTAGGCTATTCACCCTTGCACTCATTATATAATGAATATTTTCTAACTCAGGCAAGCAAACAGTAAACAACAGCCTAATCAAGAAAATGTCAAGAACGCTCCACTAAGACTGACAGGACAAATCACTTGATCTATAGACAGAGAGCAAACCCCACTCCCTACTAGCACTGATTACCTAATTAGGTAATGAAATGTCTTCAAGAAAACCATCAAGCTCAGAGAGCACCTAGAACCCCACAGTTCAACCCTGACCTACAAATATTCTCTTCTATTGGTAATAATTTTTCCTGAAATAGACTCAGATTTCTGTTGGGGCAAGGCATATAGAGAGCTATCCTCCTCTTGGCTGTAAAAACCAACTTTGAGAAATAATAAAATCATTATCTATATAAGCACGCCTTTCTCTCCAGTCTGAGCTTACTACCTTGTGTAGTTGGCCTTGGCTGTCACCCAGGAAAACAACCGTGTGTCCATCTTCAATGCTGGCAGCCACAGCAGTTAGTCGGGCATTTGACTTTTCCAGGACTGGCGCTGCTTCAAGTGGTACTCGGCTCGCCATGGGGCTGGGAGTGTGGTCCGAACCACAAGGATAGGCAGCCAAAGTGTCCTTGGGATGAAGGAAGAAAACATGATCAGTGGTTTTGACACAAATATATACCACGACAGAGTTCAAGAATACTCATCACTGCCAAGGGCACCATTTCTCAACCTTGGCAACTTTAAGATGTCTGGATTTCAACTCCTAGAATTCCCCAGCCAGCATGCATGGTGGCTAGAGAATTCTGGGAGTTGAAATTCAGACATCTCAAAGTAAGTGGGTAGTAAGTGGATGGGAACAGAGTAGAAAAATCACAGGAAGTTGTGTAGCGCACCAACCAATGTTGTCTCCTTCCATAATTTTGACAAAGATAGTCTCCTCGCGTAATTTAATAGTAGTAACAACAGAGCTTTTTCCCCCCCTTGGCTGATGTTTGACATAATAACTCAGATAAAGATATTCCATCATTACTACCATCATCAGCATATTTGTAAACACCTTCCGACCATTAAGTGATGGAGACAATGTCCAACCATTAGATAAATAACCATTATTTAACAATATAACGTACTTGCATTCGCCACCTTGGTTAATGGTTCATGTTACTTGGACTGCATATAAAGGCACAAATTAATTAATGTAATAAAATGTAATGAATTGTGTCTACGAATAAAATAAATAAGTAAATCTAAGAGAGAGAGATCTGGGAATAAAATAAATAAATCAGAAGCCAAGGCATTCATCGCAATGCAATGGGGAGACAATATCAGAAACAAAATCTTAATTGTTTTCATTGCTGACTGAAAGCATGGTAAAGACCTCTTTGCAGAACATTTTCCAGGATTTGAAAATCAGGAGCGGATACATATGGGAAGAGGAAGTACGCCTTTAATTTTTTCGGTTACAAATGCTTTAAGAGTTTCATAGAGAAGAACCAGCAGGAGGAACTGTATTCCAGAATAAGCCAGAAGCCAGCACAACCGATCAAAGCGCTCAGTTATGTGGTCTCTAAATCACAAGTCAGTTGCCTTATCGTCTATGTTTTCCGAACTATGTGGATTCTGCCCTTTATTAAGACTGTGCCGGAATAAGCAGTGGTTCTCAACCTTTTTAATGCCGCGACCCCAACCGGTCATAGGTCGAGGACTAAACTGGTCGTAGGTTGAGGACTAAACCGGTCGTAAGTCGAGGACTACCCAACCGGTCGTAAGTCGAGGACTTTCCCTGCCCGGAAGCGCCGCACATGCGTGGCTCCGCCCCCTGTGCCGGCCGAGGCGTAGCTGGCAAGCGGCAGAGATGGAGCAGGCCGATCACCAACTGGCCCAGCCCAAGGGAGGTAAGGCACCCACCGGAAAAGGGGGGGAAAAATGGTGGACCAAATAAATGGCGGACAAAAAAAATGGCGGACAGCCTTGCTTGGCGACCCCCGTGAAATGGTCGATCGACCCCAAATGGGGTCCCGACCCACAGGTTGAGAACCATTGATCTAAGGCAGTGGTGGCGAACCTATGGCACGCGTGCCAGAAGCGGCACGCAGAGCCCTCTCTGTGGGCACGCACCATCACCCCAGCACACGTGGTCTCTAAAAGTTCGCCATCACTGGCCTGAGGCCAGCCAGCCTGGAGCCGCCATTGGGGAGCCCACCATCCCACCCAGCAGAGACCTCCTGGATCTCCCCCAACCCTGCCCGGCTCCCACAGGTGTCCCTCCCCATAAGCAACATTGAGGTGGCCACGCCCACCTCGGCTATGCCCACCCAGTCTGCCATGACTACTGCAACCACACCCATCCAGTGGCCCATGCCCACCCAGTCTGCCACGCCCACTGTAGCTGCGCCCGAGTGGGCCACACCCACCCGGCACCCAGCGATACATAAGTGGGTTTTGGGTTGCAGTTTGGGCACTCGGTCTCTAAAAGGTTCGCCATCACTGATCTAAGGCAATTTTGCACTGCAGCTTAAACTGCTTGTTTCTGGGGGTGCTCCTTAAACCAGCTTCAGAAAATCTGGCCTGGATTGCACAGGGCTGGCAAAGGAGCCAGTTGGTGCTCTGTTTGGACTACAGCCATTAAGGGTCCGACTGATTGTTCCTTTGCTTCCATCCATGCAGAGACTGGTTGCCTCCTCCGTATATTGGTCTATCTTTTAGTGATCCTTCCCCGTGCCTTTCTTTTGCTTTTCCAGATGTTGGCTGCCTTCATACCGCCTTCCCACACTATCTTTGGCCCTAATGAAGAGGTCACCGCTGGATCATCCACAGGATTATAAAACAATGGCAGCTGCCCATGGAGAGAAAACACAGCAGCCCAACAGGCCAGGAAGAAATGGCTTCACGGAAGGGGAAGGTGCTGTAGTATAAAATAGTATTCAAATACAAATTGCTGGAATTGGGTATGTCTAGTTTAATGAAGAGAAGGACGAGGGGGGACATGGTAGCAGTGTTCCACTATCTCAGGGGCTGCCACAAAGAAGAGGGAGTCAGGCTATTCTCCAAAGCGCCTGAAGGCAGGACAAGAAGCAACGGATGGAAACTGATCAAGGAGAGAAGCAACCTAGAACTAAGGAGAAACTTCCTGACAGTTAGAACAATTAACCAGTGGAACAACCTGCCTCCAGAAGCGGTGAATGCTCCAACACTGGAAGTTTTTAAGAAGAGACTGGACAGCCATTTGTCCAAAATGGTATAGGGTTTCCTGC
>NW_015389684.1:93688-98987 GCF_001527695.2 Protobothrops mucrosquamatus
CCAGAAGCGGTGAATGCTCCAACACTGGAAGTTTTTAAGAAGAGACTGGACAGCCATTTGTCCAAAATGGTATAGGGTTTCCTGCCTGAGCAGGGGGTTGGACTCGATGACCTCCAAGGTCCCTTCCAACTTTATTATTATTATTATTATTATTATTATTATTATTATTATTATTATTATTATTATTATTATTATTATTCCTCAACTTACAACCACAATTGAGAGCAAAATTTCCACGGCTAAGCAAGGTTGTTGTTAAGTGAGGCGGGCCCAATTTTACGACTTTTTTTTTGCCATAGCTAAGTGCATCACTGCAGCTGTTAAGTAGATCACATGGTCACTAAGTGAATCTGGCTTTCTCCATTGAATTTTCTTGTTGAAAGCCAGCTGGGAAGGTCACAAATGGCAATCGCATGATCCCAGGATGCTGCAACCATTGTAAACACATGCTGGCTGCCAAGCAACCATATTCTAATCACGTTGAGTGTGGGGATGCTGCAAATGGTTGATAAGTGCAAGGACAGGTCATAACCACTTTTTTCAGTGCATTGTAACTTTGAAAGGTCACTAAATGAATGGTTGTAAATTGAGGACTACCTGTAAGATCTGAATTCAGCTTATGGTGGGCCCAAATAATTAGACTAATCCAAGAAAAACGTGGACATGTGATGCCAACACCCACTCGTAAACTGTACTCAGAAAAGAAAGGTTACAAGAAGCTGATAAATCATGTAAAATGGCAGGAGGGGACTTTAATAAAGTCTCTGACAATCAGCTTCTTTAGCACACAGCACTCCTTTAAGTAGGGATTTATCATTTCCACTCCTCATAGCCAGCCAAGATGGGCGCAGGTCCAAAATGCATGAGGCTTGGCCTCGCTCCTCCGAGCAACCTGTCCATCAAGCCGCTTAGGCTGCATGAACTGAAAATCATCGTTTCTGGAGCACTGCCTATCTCTGTCATCTCACCAGCACCTGCTCTGAATGTGAAGTCTTAGCTGGGAGAGACACAAGTTATTCTATCAGCGAAATCCTTTGCAGACCTGTGCAAAGTTCCTGCTCAGCAGGCTAGGTAGTACGTCAACTCATAGACTGCTATCTCTCTGAATCACCACTTTGTATTTGGCTCTGGATAACAGATTTCCATTGTGTCTGGGAGACGGGATTTATAAATCACAATCCTGGGCAGAATCTGAAAGAAGATGGGACTAATTTACAATGGAAAGCACATGGCTTCCTCCGATTAAAGCTCTGTTCTTCTTCCACGTTGACGGTGCAATGATTCGAACCCAGCCTGATCTCTACCACACCGCCATCTGTTCCATTTGCTGGTCATTCCCCAAACCCACTTTTTCTATACTTGTCCCCATCAAATTCAGATTGCAAACAAGAGTCCATTACCACTCCTCTAAGGATAAGATGTGAGCCTGGGAGGACTTTATCAACCCTGAAGTTGGTAAAGGCTCACTAGTCATCACTTAACGATGAGGGGGCTTATTTGTTGGCTGGGGAATTCTGGGAGTTGAAGTCCACAAAAAGTTGTCAAGGTTGGACACCTCTGAATAGTAGTCTTGTCAGGCCCAAAACCAAGAATGACACATGGTAATTCTTCCAAGCTGATGTCTTTATTGTTTACCACTTATCTTGCCAGAGTAAGTTATTATCTGCATCTACCATATACTCTGTGAACTATTAGGGAGGGGCTGTCTTCGCCCTCTTTCTCTCACACATAACATCTGGGCTGAGTTGCCCCTTACCTCTCTGAAATGCACCCCCCCTCTCTCTAGTTCCTCACTAGATCCTGTCAGAAGTCCTCAGTGTCAATAGCATTAGTGCAAACACTCAAAAGATACCTATTTCAGAATTGTTCCTTGACCTGGGCAGCCAAGATTGTAGTCTAGACAGGGCTTCTGCTGTGCCTTTGTTTTGCCTGCTCTCTGGGATTTGATGGAAATGGGGTCCAGTTATTATCCTCCATTTAACACCCTTCCAGGTTTTCCTACTGCTTCTTCTATCCCTTCCCTTACCACAACCCCAAAACCAACACCGAGAAAATAAGACATTTAAACAGGCTAACGTCTTATTAGGTCTCCTAGTGCAGGGGTGTCAATAGCATAATTTATCTAAGCAGGACACCCTGTATTTCAAGGACCAAAATTAATTAGAAGCTGACCTAAGCCAGCCTGTTTATTTAGAGTCTGACAGCAACATTCCAGGGCCAGACACCTGCAAAAACCAAAAAAGCAGCCAGCTATGTATCCTCCCCAAATCATTATGAAACCAGTTCATCCCTTAGTCCAATATAAGGCAATTCCAGATGTTTGGGATCACAATTCCCATAATTCCTTATGACCCAGCCTGCTTTAGTAAGCAGATGGGAGGTGAAAACCCCTCCATCTACTGTAGCTAGCCAAAGGTTCTGCAACTCCCACCACCACAGTTATAACTTATCTCTTGCTATCATTTGTATCCTTTGTCATTATTTCTGTGGCTGCTTATTCACCAGCTAGCTGCATTGAGAGACTTCA
This sequence comes from Protobothrops mucrosquamatus, assembly GCF_001527695.2. Classification (NCBI taxonomy): domain Eukaryota; kingdom Metazoa; phylum Chordata; class Lepidosauria; order Squamata; family Viperidae; genus Protobothrops; species Protobothrops mucrosquamatus. Next base: position 96,216 of record NW_015389684.1, read on the forward strand.
TTTCAGACTAGGTTTTCTTATCTCAGAGCCTTGGCTTCTCTTTTCCATAGACAAACAATGTGCACATGTAAATATGCAGGATGCTATATTTTATCATGAAAATCAACGGAGAGTCTCATTGGACTACAGCAGTTAAACAAATGAGTAAGCCAGTCTTGATTTATTGGCCCTGTCCAGGACTTCCACTCTCTAGCCCTGCATAAAAATTTTCCTGGAACTGGCTAGAAATCCTACGAGCTAAATTTAAAGAGGCAGGATGCCCTCTGGGTCCAAGAAGACAGTCTTATAGAAAACAGGAGGAGAGATTCAACCTGGAAATAAGGAGAAATTTATGGAACAGACTGCCCTCAGATGATGTGGGAGCTTCATCACTGGAAACTTTCAAGAAACTTCTACCATCTGTCAGAAATGGTGTAGGCAGGGTCTCCTGCTTGGGGGGGGGGGGGTTTGGACTAGATGATCTACAACAGTGATGGCGAACCTTTTAGAGACCAAGTGCCCAAACTGCAACCCAAAACCTACTTATTTATCGCCGGGTGCCAGGTGGGCGTGGCCCACTGGGTGGGCGTGGGTGTGGTGGTCATGGCAGATTGGGTGGGTGTGGCCGAGGTGGCGTGATCACCTTGATGTTGCTCGTGGGGAGGGACGCCTGTGGGGGCCGGGCAGGGTTGGGGGAGATCTAGGGGGTGTCTGGCAGGTGGGGCGGTGGGCAGGAGGCTTGTCCTGCAGGATGAGGCGAGGCAAGGTGAGGCAAGGCAGCGGTGCCATTGTCACAGGGCAAGGCGAGGGAGGGGCCGGGGCGGCTGCTGCCTGACACCATCGGCCCCCGCACACAGAGGCCAGCGAGCGCATGGGTGCTGAGATGCTTCTGGCCATGTGGGACCTTGGCGAGTTAGCAGGCAGCTGGTTGAAGAGGGACAGTTGCCATCTCCGGGGCATGGTGTGTGTGCCCACAGAGAGGGCTCTGAATGCCGCCTCTGGCACGCATGCCATAGGTTCGCCACCACTGATCTACAAGGTTCCTTCCAACTCTGTTATTCTGTTCTATTCTAACAGATATACTCTTTTGTGAAAGGGAGCACATTTGCTTGGGACATTCAGCTATGCTGTTGCCTAGCATTTCACAGGAAATCTGTTTTAGTTATGGAAAGTCTGGCAACAAAGATCTCTAATCTAGGGGTCTTCAGACTTGGCCCTTTTATGACTTGTGGACTTCAACTCCCAGAATTCCTCAGCCAGAGTGCCTGGCTGAGGAATTCTTGGAGTTGAAGTCCACAAGATATAAAAGGGCCAAGATTGAAGACCCCTGCTCTAATCTTTTGGAACTGGTGGGCAACTCTAAAGTTTTGAAAGCATGTTGTGTTTTTTTCAGGCAGATGACAGAAGCTTGTCCGCCATGCAAATGATACTGGTCACTATGCTGGGTTCTGATCCAGACCATAAAACGGTGGTGTGGGGAAAGGAAGACTAACAGCCCTGTCTTCTTTGTGCTCCTTTCCTGCCAATCATTGCCCTGAAAGCTATTTTTTTCCCAAAGTATCCCTGCAAATAGTCTTTAAAAGCAAAAGGCCAGAGGCAGAAACCTCCCTGAGCTGCAGGCCAATCCCCATCGGGGTCCTGCAAAGACTGTGTTTTCTCAGAAAAAGAAAACATGTTTCAAGCATGCATTTCTTTTTCTTTTTAATATTCTTCATATCACATGCAAATTGATTCAGATACACATAGAAGTAAGCCTTGATTGTTCAAAGGATTCTCTCTCTCTCTCTCTCTCTCTCTCTCTCTCTCTCTCTCTCTCAAAAAGGGATTTATGACCTGTCCTCCAAGTTACAACCATTGTACCCCCCCCCATCCCCATAGTCACATGATCACAATTTTTGGGCACTTGCTCACCTGCTTGCATTTATGACCAGTTGCAGCATCCTGCAAGGAAGCCAGATTTGCTTAATGACCAAATGATCACTTAGTATCACTTAGTGACTAAATCCTGGTTCCAGTTAGGGTCGTTAAGTTGAGGACTACCTGTCCTTCTGAGTTTCCTGTCACCCGAACCCTAGTCTGAAATAACACACCTTTGCTGAAGTTCATTCAGATCATCAGGAAGCCAGGCTAACAGTTTTGTAGAGGAAACTGACCCAGCTAATCTTTTGTCTGATGTTTTTAGCTGTCCACCAAATAGAAAAAACTGAAAATAGAAACCGAAGCTGGCTTGGGAATTGCCTGAAGAAACGACTTCCAGAAAAAAAAACCTGTACAGAAGGACTGACTGCAAAGTTGAGCAGAGGAAAAAAAATAGACTTTTGCCTAAAAAAGAAGAGAGAATGACCACTGTCAGGAACTAACCAAGCTAAAAATTGCCTCTGGCAATAAAACTAAGAGATAGAACGTGGAGATGACCACACAAGAGATTTTTTTAAAAATCCTCCCTTAAATTAAAGGCTAAAGGTTAAGTTCTCAAACCACCGGGTAAGTCCACGTTCTGCACGGCATATTTATGTAGCTGGAATCGTACAGCGCTAAGCCAATACTGAGGAGATAGGACGGTCCTTCCCACAGATCTTTTTTTCATTCAGCCATGAGATTTATTTTGATACCGTACATCTATTTCAATAAAGACGTTATAATGGCAATCACCCATAATGGTGCTACTCACAGCATCCGGCCTCAGTGTTTAGCCCAGTGGACATTTAATTGTTAGTGAGAGTAAAGGAATATGTTTTACGGCAAAGAAAATCTAAAGACCAACAGTTAAGACGGTCAAGATGGTGACCAGTA